>NW_024097987.1:0-3483 GCF_016545835.1 Crotalus tigris | reverse complement strand
CCCCTAAACCCGAAAAACACCCCCTAAAGACAAGAAACCCCCGTAAACCCGAAAAAACACCCCTAAACCCAAAGAAGACCCCCTAAAGACAAGAAACCCCCTAAACCCAAAAAACACCCCCTAAAGACAAAAAACACTCCCTAAAGACAAAAAACACCCCCTAAACCCGAAAAAACACCCCTAAACCCGAAAAACACCCCCTAAAGACAAGAAACCCCCCTAAACCTGAAAAAACACCCCTAAACCCAAAAAACACCCCTAAAGAGAAAAAACACCCCCTAAACCCGAAAAAACACCCCTAAACCCGAAAAACACCCCCTAAAGACAAGAAACCCCCCTAAACCCGAAAAAACACCCCTAAACCCAAAAAACACCCCCTAAAGACAAGAAACCCCCTAAACACGAAAAAACAAGCCTAAACCCAAAAAACACCCCCTAAAGACAAAAAACCCCCCTAAACACGAAAAAACACCCCTAAACCCAAAAAAACACCCCCTAAAGACAAAAAACACCCCCTAAACCCGAAAAAACACCCCTAAACCCAAAAAACACTCCCTAAAGACAAGAAACCCCCCTAAACCCGAAAAAACACCCCTAAACCCAAAAAACACCCCCTAAAGACAAAAAACCCCCCTAAACCCGAAAAAACACCCCCTAAAGACAAGAAACCCCCTAAACCCGAAAAAACACCCCTAAACCCAAAAAACACCCCCTAAAGAGAAGAAACCCCCCTAAACCCGAAAAAACACCCCTAAACCCAAAAAACACCCACTAAAGACAAGAAACACCCCTAAACCGAAAAAACACCCCTAAACACGGAAAAAAAACACTCCCTAAAGACAAAAAACACCCCTAAACCCGAAAAAACACCCCTAAACCCAAAAAACACCCCATAAAGACAAAAAACACCCCCTAAAGACAAGAAACCCCCCTAAACCCGAAAAAACACCCCCTAAAGACAAGAAACCCCAATAAACCCGAAAAAACACCCCTAAACCCAAAAAACACTCCCTAAAGACAAGAAACCCCCCTAAACCCGAAAAAACACCCCCTAAAGAGAAGAAACCCCCCTAAACCCGAAAAAACACCCCTAAACCCAAAAAACACCCCCTAAAGACAAGAAACCCCCCTAAACCCGAAAAAACACCCCTAAACCCAAAAAACACCCCCTAAAGAGAAGAAACCCCCCTAAACCCGAAAAAACACCCCTAAACCCAAAAAACACCCCATAAAGACAAAAAACCCCCCTAAACCCGAAAAAACACCCCTAAACCCAAAAAACACCCCCTAAAGAGAAGAAACCCCCCTAAACACGAAAAAACACCCCTAAACCCAAAAAACACCCCTAAAGACCAAAAAAACCCCCCTAAACCCGAAAAAACAACCCCCTAAAGACAAGAAACCCCCTAAACCCGAAAAAAAACACCCTAACCAAAAAACACCCCTAAAGAGAAGAAACCCCCCTAAACCCCGAAAAAAAAAACCCTAAACCCAAAAAACACCCACTAAAGACAGAAACACCCCTAAACTCCCCGAAAAAACACCCCTAAACCCAAAAAACACTCCCTAAAGACAAAAAACACCCCCTAAACCCGAAAAAACACCCCTAAACCCAAAAAACACCCCTAAAGACAAAAAACACCCCCTAAAGACAAAAAACACCCCTAAACCCGAAAAACACCCCCTAAAGACAAGAAACCCCCCTAAACCCGAAAAAACACCCCTAAACCCAAAGAAGACCCCCTAAAGACAAGAAACCCCCTAAACCCAAAAAACACCCCCTAAAGACAAAAAACACTCCCTAAAGACAAAAAACACCCCCTAAACCCGAAAAAACACCCGTAAACCCGAAAAACACCCCCTAAAGAGAAGAAACCCCCCTAAACCCGAAAAAACACCCCTAAACCCAAAAAACACCCCCTAAAGAGAAGAAACCCCCCTAAACCCGAAAAAACACCCCTAAACCCAAAAAACACCCCCTAAAGACAAAAAACACCCCCTAAACCCGAAAAAACACCCCTAAACCCGAAAAACACCCTCTAAAGACAAGAAACCCACCTAAACCTGAAAAAACACCCCTAAACCCAAAAAACACTCCCTAAAGACAAAAAACACCCCTAAACCCGAAAAAACACCCCTAAACCCAAAAAAAACCCCATAAAGACAAAAAACACCCCCTAAAGACAAGAAATCCCCCTAAACCCGAAAAAACACCCCCTAAAGACAAGAAACCCCAATAAACCCGAAAAAACACCCCTAAACCCAAAAAACACTCCCTAAAGACAAGAAACCCCCCTAAACCCGAAAAAACACCCCTAAACCCAAAAAACACCCCCTAAAGACAAAAAACACCCCCTAAACCCGAAAAAACACCCCTAAACCCGAAAAACACCCCCTAAAGACAAGAAACCCCCCTAAACCCGAAAAAACACCCCTAAACCCAAAAAACACCCCCTAAAGAGAAGAAATCCCCCTAAACCCGAAAAAACACCCCTAAACCCAAAAAACACCCCCTAAAGACAAAAAACACCCCCTAAACCCGAAAAAACACCCCTAAACCAGAAAAACACCCCGTAAAGACAAGAAACCCCCCTAAACCCGAAAAAACACCCCTAAACACAAAAAACACTCCCTAAAGACAACAAACCCCCCTAAACCCGAAAAAACACCCCTAAACCCAAAAAACACCCCCTAAACCCGAAAAACACCCCCTAAAGACAAGAAACCCCCCTAAACCCGAAAAAACACCCCTAAACCCAAAAAGCACCCCCTAAAGACAAGAAAACCCCTAAACCCAAAAAAACACCCCTAAACCCAAAAAACACTCCCTAAAGACAAGAAACCCCCCTAAACCCGAAAAAACACCCCTAAACCCTAAAAACACCCCCTAAAGACAAGAAACCTCCCGAAACCTGAAAAAACACCCCTAAACCCAAAAAACACTCCCTAAAGACAAAAAACACCCCTAAACCCGAAAAAACACCCCTAAACCCGAAAAAACACTCCCTAAAGACAATAAACCCCCCTAAACCCGAAAAAACACCCCTAAACCCAAAAAACACCCCTAAACCCAAAAAACACCCCCTAAAGACAAAAAACACCCCCTAAACCCGAAAAAACACCCCTAAACCCGAAAAACACCCCCTAAAGACAAGAAACCCCCCTAAACCCGAAAAAACACCCCTAAACCCAAAAAACACCCCCTAAAGACAAAAAACCCCCCTAAACCCGAAAAAACACCCCTAAACCCAAAAAACACCCCCTAAAGACAAGAAACCCCCCTAAACCCGAAAAAACACCCCTAAACCCAAAAAACACCCCCTAAAGAGAAGAAACCCCCCTAAACCCGAAAAAACACCCCTAAACCCAAAAAACACCCTCTAAAGACAAGAAACCCCCCTAAACCCGAAAAAACACCCCTAAACCCAAAAAACACCCCCAAAGACAAAAAACACCCCCTAAACCCGAAAAAACACCCCTAAA
>NW_024097986.1:0-17881 GCF_016545835.1 Crotalus tigris | reverse complement strand
TTGGCTTTTGAAAGCCAATAGAATAGACTCCCTTGAATAGAGTCTAATTCTATTGGCTTTCAAAAGCCCATAGGAATTGTCCAGGCTGTCTCTGCCCTGCTGAGCCCGCCAAAAGTCCCATTCTGCAAACGGTGCTGCACCAGTTGAGTAGTCCTCGACTTACGACCGGTTGAGTAGTCCTTGACTTACGACCGGTTGGGGATCGAGGCATTAAAAAGGTTGAGAACCACTGTTCCAGTCCAACCTCCTGCAAAATATATTCAGGATATAGTTAAATAAATAAAGAAGAGAGTACACAGCCTTGCTTCACTTCTTGGTTGAACTGGAACTAATCTATTTTTCATATTCCATCCAATTTCTAGCTAGTCTATAAGTTTTGCAGAAAAACAATGAGATGCTCTGGGATTCCTATTTTTCTAAACGCATATCACAGCTTAATAAGATGGTTACAATTGCATTCTATAATCAATGAAGCACGTATTGACTTTTTTAAATATTCTCTGGCTTTCTTAATTGTCTAGCTCAGTGGTTCTCAACCTGTGGGTCGGGACCTCATTTGGGGTCGAACGACCATTTCACGGGGGTCGCCAACCCACTCTGTCCGCCATTTTTTTTACATCGTGGTGACCAAAACTGGATGCAGTATTCCAAGTGTGGCCTTACCAAGGCATTGTAGAGTGGCATTAATACTTCACGTGATCTTGATTCTATCCCTCTGTTAATGCAGCCTAGCACTGTGTTGGCCTTTTTGGCAACTGCAGCACACTGCTGGCTCATATTTAGGTGATTGTCTACTAGGACTCCGAGGTCCCTCTCACAGTTAGTAAAATGTAAAGTGAATTGGGATTCCTCATTGACTTTGCTAGTCAGAAAGTTGCAAAAGGTGATCACATGACTCCAGAACACTGCAACTGTGATAAGTATGAGTCAGTTGCCGAGGGTCTGAATTTTGATCATGTGATGGATGCTGCAACAGTTTAAATGTGAAAAAGGTCATAAGACACTTTTTTTCAGTGCCATTGTAACTTCAAATGGTCATTAAACAAATGTTTGTAAGTTGAGGACTACCTGTGTATGTATAAAAGAGAAAGAAATACGTAAAATATCTTACAATAAGAAAATTATTTTATTTAATACATATCCAATAAAGGTAACATCATGCCAGTATTCTCTATCTTTGTCAGGATGCCTTTAAGGTTAGTGATTTTATTAGATTGACAGATGAAAGAAAAGCAAGAATTACACTATTACAGTATTACATTAAGAAATCAAAATAAGCAGATAACAAATTTATCCCGAGGGACGTCATTGCCAGCTGTGATATCTGCTGCTATTTTCTCTCAGGATTTGAAGGTTATAAACAATCTTAGGTTCAAAATACAAATAATGACAAATGAAGGGTGTTATGTCCCGAGCCTTTGCAAACAGCTCGGGCGTTTGCAGGCAGTCCCGGGCAGGTGCAAAGCTGCCCGGGACCAGACAGGCTGTCGCCAGCGCCGTGCGCATGCGCGGGTGCTGGCGCGGGAAAAGTAACCCATTTACCCGGGAGTTGCCTATATAAGAGGCTGCGAGGCGTTTGGGCGAGGCTGAAACCATCTTCCTGTAAGCTGAACGCTGAATAAAAGAAACTGAGAACTCCAGCTGCTTCTCGTGTCTGTTTTCCCGCCAAGGACGCAACACTGGCGACGAGGGTGGGATGCCTTGCACTACCTGGAAAGGAATAAGTGTAAGCTTACCCAAGGAGTCCTGAGCGGCGGAAGAGGAACGGCGTCGACTCGGCAGCTACCCGCCAATCCGGTGCGCATTCGGGGGTAGGCTGGCTGATAGACCCTTCTCCTGAAGTCCGAGATGGTAAATCGGAAGGCTTTCGAATTGCGAACGTCTAAATCCAGAGTCGTGGGAAGTCCTACGTTATCAGAATGGAGAACTACTATCAAGCGACGTGAGGGAAGATAGCTTGAAGGCTGCCACCCCTGCTTTGCGTTTAGCGGCCAGAACCCTTCGAATCGCAGAAACCTGCAGCACCTGTCCAGAAGTCTGTAAGCTACGCAGACCTGAGACGCTGCTGTAGAGCACTTCCAACCCCAAGGTGTCCTTTATCTCTGCGCCACACCTACTTCGAACAGAGGGCTCCAGCTGTCGGTGAGTCAGCCAAGAATACATCGCCGCGTTACGGAAGGCCGCCAAGCCCTGCGAGTTCAAGGACCTCGAGGAACGACTGAGGGACCGATTCGTGTGCGGGTTAAGGCATCGCGAGCTACAACAGAGACTTTTCGCAAAGGAAGAATTATCCTTCCAAGACGCCTTAAGGGAAGTCACCGCAGAAGAAGCAGCAGGCGGCGCCGTCAAGAACATGCGGCCGATCAGAAGCAGTGCAGAGGGTGCGTCCGTGCACCAAGAAGACATCCGACGAAACTCCGAGGAGGATCCGGACGAAGAAGTCGACCGTCTACACCCCGCGAAGGAAGAGAACCAGAAGGGAAGCTCTTCGGCTCCGCTCAAGTGCATCGGCTATGGAGGTCGCCACAGGAGAACCGACTGCAAGTTCCGCTCCGCTACCTGCCGGGCATGCGGCAAACAAGGGCACATTGCAGCTGTGTGTCTGGACCGACGAAAGGCACAACCCCAAGAAGAACGCCTGAAGGGTACCAGATTCCCCAGCCAGAATAGGGTAGGTTTTTGCGCTTCGCGAAGAAGCATCTGTAGAACAGGCACACACAAGCCCATGAAGAAAAAGCTGTCACTCAACTTGAAGCTACAAGGGGTTCCATTATCTATGGAACTAGACACAGGGTCTGCCCTTTCCATCATTTCATTGCATACATTTAGGAAGATTTGTTCCAGTAGTGGGACTAAGGCCAAGTTAAGGCCTTCTGATATTGTATTAACAGATTTTTCAGAACTCAAGAGTGTGTGTTAAGGGGGAGGCCACCCTTAACTGCAATACAAGAGCTTTGAAGGTCCACTAGACTTATTAGTAGTAGGGGTGAACGAACGAGTCTCATAGGACTCGATTGGTTTGAGGCCCTGGGGATACACGTCACAGGACTCAACAGCTTACAAACACTCGACCTACAGGAAGTCTGCAAAGAATTTGCAGATGTTTTCAGCCCCCAGCTGGGCACATTCAAAGGACCACCTGTTTCCTTAAAGCTAGACCCCACTGTCACTCCCAGTAGGATTAAAGCAAGAAGGGTCCCTTGTGCTTTAAAAAGTAAGATTGACACTGAACTAGACAAACTAATCCAACAGGGAATCCTAGAACCTGTTGATTCCAGCCCGTGGGAGACCCCCATTGTCACGCCTCTAAAGGCAAATGGGGACATTTGCATTTGTGCTGACTACAAATGCACTCTGAATAAGGCATTGCAGCAACATGCCTATCCTGTTCCTGTGGTCAGTCATATTCTGGCCTCCCTCAAGGGGGGGCGCATTTTTGCAAAGCTTGACCTAGCTCAAGCGTATCAACAGCTGCCTGTTGATGATGATGCTGCTATAGCTCAGACTATTGTGACCCACAGGGGAGCCTTTAAGGTAAAAAGGCTACAGTTTGGAGTGAATGTCGCTCTGGGATTTTCCAAAGCATAATGGAAAACACACTACGAGGTTTTATACCAGGGGTCTGCCCCTACTTTGACGATGTCTTGATTGCGGAGACTCAACAAACATTTCTAGCTGAAGGCTGAGGGCCGTCTGTTAGGATTCAGGAAATTCAGGCCTCAAGCCTCAGAAAAGACAAATGCAGAATTGGGGTGGCCTTCTTACTGATTTCTGGGATCAAAATTGATGAGCTGGGATACATCCTGCTGAAATCCAAAAACTAACTAGCTATTTTTAGAATGCACCCAGGGCCCAAGTCTAAGGCCGAACTTCAGGCCTTCCTAGGCCTCCTGTATTTTACAATCTTTTCTTCCACATAAAGCTAGTGTAGCTGAGCCTCTTCACAGGTACTGAGACAAACAAGCTGTGTGGCTGTGGTCACAAGCACTATGAGCTGCCTTTAAAGAAGGTCAGGCCTTGCTTCACTGCTAACAGTGTTCTTGCACATTTCAACGAGTCTCTTCCTAGTGTGCATAGCTTGTGATGCGTCCCCTTATGGGGTAGGAGCTGTACTGAGCCACCTCAGGTCTGATGGAACTCAGGTTCCTATTGCATACTACTCCAGAACACTGTCTTCTGCTGAGCGCAACTACGCTCAGATAGACAGGGAGGCTCTGGCTGTTGTTGCTGGAATTAAAAAATTCCACGATTTTCTATATGGCAGGCATTTCACGGTCTTCACTGACCATAAGCCTCTGCTGGGACTGTTTACCACACGTAAGCAGACTCCCCACATCATTTCCCCTAGAATGCTTAGGTGGTCTATTTTTTTGTCTGCATATGATTTTTCATTACTCCACAAGCCTGGGAAAGAAATGGGCCATGCTGATGGCCTCAGTAGGTTGCCTCTGCCAGTAGTAGAAGCTGACCCTGCGCCAGCTGTCAACATTCTATCAATCCAAGCCTTGCCCGAGCTCCCTCTTAGTGCCAGGGATGTTACCGCTGAAACAGGTACAGATCACACACTTTCACGTGTCCGCTCCTGGGTCCTGTCCGGGTGGCCTGAGCACTGCCCTAGTCCTGAGTTTCAGAGTTTCTGGTCCAAAAGGAACGAACTGTCCCTTTCTCAGGGTTGTCTGCTTTGGGGAAACAGAGTTGTCATTCCCACCTCAATGAGGACTAGGGTCTTAGAATCCCTCCACGAGGGTCATCCTGGCATTGTTCGTATGAAGGCTCTTGCACGCAGCCACTTGTGGTGGCCTGCTTTAGATAAAGATATTGAGGCTAAGGTACACGCATGCCACCTGTGCCAACGATCTCGCCCAGAGATGCCCCAAGCTCCTGTGCATAGATGGGAGGAAACACAGTCCCCATGGTCTAGGGTGCACATTGACTACGCTGGGCCCTTTCAGGGCCAGTTCTTCTTGGTCCTTGTTGACAGCCATTCAAAATGGCTTGAGGTTGTGCCTGTCTCATCCACCACCACTGCAAAGACTATTCAGGTACTGAGGGGGATTTTTGCTGCACACGGGCTGCCAGATGTCATTGTGTCCGACAACGGCCCTCAATTCACCTCCTCCGAATTCCAAGCTTTTTTACAGGCAAACCTGATTCGTCATGCCACGTCTGCGCCTTTTCACCCGTCCACCAACGGTATGGCTGAACGCATGGTGCGCATCGCAAAGGACGCCTTGAAGAGACTCACCTACGGGGACTGGCATCACAGGTTGGCTGACTTTCTCCTTTCTTATTGCACCACACCATCCACTTTTACAGGGAGAAGTCCAGCTGAACTTCGTTGGGGGCGCCAACTTACTAATAGACTTGACCGGTTGCATCCGGACAGACTGCCTTCATCTACCTCACATCCTAGGGCACCTAGACAACTACTTGTGGGTGCCCCGGTTTGGGCTCGCAATTACGGGCCTGGTCATACATGGGTCCCCGCTTCTGTGTCCAGGATCACAGGTCCTCTCTCCTACGAGGTTGCCCTGGACAACGGTCGTGTCCTGCGTCGGCACAGCGACCAACTTCGCTCTAGGCGAGACTTTTCTGATGAGACTCCTGGGTCTTTTCCAGGGGGGGAGGGGGACCCTTTGGAGCAAAGGGAAGGGCAAGAGCTACTGCCCATCTCCGCTGAGGGAGCCACAAACGTCCCATCCCAGGATTCTGCAATTGCTCCGAAAAGGAAGTCATGGAGCTTACCCACACAACAGGCACTCACGCCTACTCCAGCCAGGGAGTCACCCCGGGAGCATACTCACTTTCCACATACATCACACAGCACTCCAGCAACGGAGGATACCCGGGGGCATCCCAACAAATCATTCCCCGCAAGAGAGCTGGCACACAGTTCCCAAGGTTGGCCTGACCTTACCCCAAATCCTACAGGGGGTCAAACATACACAGAGCTAGTCGAGGAACCAAGTCCCGACTACAACAACCCTAGCACAAATCAGGGAACACCTGAGTTTGGGGAAAGTACAGAAACCCACACGAGCCCGAGCACAGAATGGGGTTCAGGGAATGAACAGCCTCCTGACAGGTCTTGGACTGACCTAGGAGGTTCTACAGAGACGCCCAGCAGTGGCTATCACTTCAAGGGGCCTGAGGGTCTACAGCTAGGTAGGACAAACAGGTCACAAAGCAACAGAAGCCCTGGCCTGACGAGCCCGGTGGGCAAGCAAGCAGGCCAGGCATCGGGGCACAGTCCTTGGAAGACACCAGGGCACAATAGAGAGAACAGGCTCCCGCCTCCCTCCAGTCAGGGGACTTATGCCAGTAACCCAGAGCTAAGAAGGTCACAGAGAGCAAAGAAATCTCCTAAGTACCTAGAAGATTACATAACATTGCTGGCAAGGCAAAAGCCAGTAATCAGTGGGAGCACTGGGGAGCAAAAATGTCATATAAAATAAATGTTGTATGTTGGTAGTAGTTTTAGCCCGGGGGAAAGGGGTGTTATGTCCCGAGCCTTGCAAACGGCTCGGGCGTTTGCAGGCAGTCCCGGGCAGGTGCAAAGCTGCCCGTGACCAGACAGGCTGTCGCCAGCGCCGTGCGCATGCGCGGGTGCTGGCGCGGGAAAAGTAACCCATTTACCCGGGAGTTGCCTATATAAGAGGCTGCGAGGCGTTTGGACGAGGCTGAAGCCATCTTCCTGTAAGCTGAACGCTGAATAAAAGAAACTGAGAACTCCAGCTGCTTCTCGTGTCTGTTTTCCCGCCACGGACTCAACAGTATGTTCTTTAATTATTTTTCAACTGCAGCTGGATTGCACAATGAAGATGTGGAATGTTGACCTGGTTGCCTTCCTAATGGAGAAGTCTTCTTTCTCCCTCCCAGAGTGTAGATATCTGAAAAGCATCCTATGCTCTGTTGATATCTTCTAATAAACAAATTTATCTGATATATACGCTTTTATAATATAAAGGTAAGCCTTATTATATGCTTCTACATGGTGTATTTTTTATGAAAATAGACATCATTGGATTCTGTTTAATGGTTTGCACAATAATAATAATAATAATAACAGTAGTAGTAGTAGTAGTAGTAGTAGTAAAGTTGGAAGGGACCTTGGAGGTCATCTAGTCCAACCCCCTGCTCAGCAGGAAACCCTACACCATTTCGGACAAATGGCTGTCCAGTCTCTTCCTAAAAACATCCAGTGTTGGAGCATTCACTGCTTCTGGAGGCAGGTTATTCCACTGGTTAATTGTTCCAACTGTCAGGAAGTTTTTCCTTAGTTCTAGGTTGCTTCTCTCCTTGATTAGTTTCCACCCATTGCTTCTTGTCCTGCCTTCAGGTGCTTTGGAAAATAGCTTGACTCCTAATTTTTTGTGGCAGCCCCTGAGATATTGGAATACTTCTATTATGTCCCCCCTCATCCTTCTCTTCATTAAACTAGACATACCCAATTCCAGCAGCCGTTCCTTATATGCTTTAGCTTTCAGTCTCCTAATCATCTTTGTTGCTCTTCTCTGTACTCTTTCTAGAGTCTCAACATTTTTTTTACAGTGCAGTGACCAAAATTGGATGCAGTATTCCAAGTGTGGCCTTAACAAGGCATTGTAAAGTGGTATTAACACTTCACGTGATCTTGATTCTATCCCTCTGTTAATGCAGCCCAGCACTGTGTTGGCTTTTTTGAGAGCTGCAGCACACTGCTGGCTCATATTTAAGTGATTGTCCACTAGGACTCCAAGGTCCCTCTCACAGTTACTACTATTGAGCAAGGTACCCCCTATACTATACCTGTGAATTTGGTTTTTCTTGCCTAAATGTAGAACCTTGTTTTTTTTACCATTGAATTTCATTTTGTTAGATAGTGCCCAGTGTTCAAGTCTGTCCAGATCCTTCTGTATCTTAAGCCTGTCTTTTGGAGTGTTGGCTATTCCTTCCAGCTTGGTGTCGTCTGCAAATTTGAGGAGTTCCCCATCTATCCCCTCGTCCAAATTGTTGATGAAGATGTTGAAGAGTACTGGGCCCAGAACAGAGCCCTGGGGCACCCCACTACACACTTTGCTCCATGTAGATGCGGTTCCATTGAGAACCACTCACTGAGTACGGCCGGTCAGCCAGCTATGGATCCATCTGGTGGTGATGCTGTCTACCCCACATTTTTCTATCTTATCAAGTAGTAGGTTGTGATCTACTTTATCAAATGCCTTACTGAAATCCAAGTAAATTATGTCCACAGCATTCCTCTGATCCACTAATTTTGTCACTTGGTCAAAGAATGCAATAAGATTTGTCTGGCATGATCTATTTTTGACAAACCCATGTTGGCTTTTAGTAATGAGTTTGTTTGTGTCTAGGTATTCGCTGATTTGTTGTTTGATTATCTTTTCCAGGATCTTCCCATGTATTGAGGTCAGGCTGATAGGTCTGTAATTTCTGAGGTCCATTTTTTTCCCCTTTTTTGAAGATGGGAACTATATCAGCTCTTTTGCAATCCTCTGGTAGTTCCCCTGTGCTCCAGGATCTTTGAAAAATATAGTTCAGTGGTTCTGAGATCACATCAGCGAGTTCCTTGAGAACCCTTGATTTAGTGAAGATCATTGAGAGTGGTTCTCCCATATATAATCCAAATGTATTCTGGATTTATTTTTTCTTACTTTTCAGTACTTGATTTTTTTATAGTTGCTATATCTACTTGAATAGAAAAGGGGTTGTATGATATTTTGGGACATTCACAAGGAACGTAGTAAAACTGCATCCTGCCTTTATATAGTGTGAGGATTTGCATTAAAAATTAACTTCGAATATTACAAAAACATTCTTTCCCCAAAACAATGTTACTAAATTAACCCCTTTCACAAGATGGATACTGTCATATATACATGGTTGTTCCCAGGTTTTTCAGCCCTTGAGCCTATAACTGCATTGAGTCAATGACTGTCTGGTAACAGAAGATCTTCTAAAGATTGAAAAGAATATCAGCCTGTGGTTGGCAACATAATGAAAAATTAGTTTTTTTTCTCTCAATTGAATTTGAGGACCATGAAAGCTTTTTTATAGGAGCTTTTTCATAGGTCCCTAAATGATCAATGGCTTGTTTGTTTATGTGAATCAAACCAACATAAGTTCCTTAATCATTGCTTGGATCTCAACCTAATTTACCCAACCATCATATATCTACAGTACAACACTAATTTTATAGGGTGTCCTTCCTTATTTCTATTCTGATACATTACGTAGCATAGATGTGTCTATAGCATAGATGTGTGTGTGGACAAGAATACCAACCTTGCTATCCAGCAAAATGAAGCCTCTAATAGCGAGTGCCACATAAAGTGCACTAACCAAATAGGAGGTAAGATAATAGGGGAACTCAGGCACCACACAGGTTATGTAGAAAGGAAACACAGGGCCACTCACAAAGGACTCAAATGTTTATACACCAATGCACAGAGTATGAACAGCAAACAGGGTGAACTAGAAATTCAGGTTAATGAGGGCAGATACGATATTGTTGCCATTACGGAAACATGGTGGGATGAAACTCACACATGGAACACACAGCTAGAGGGATTTAAATTATTTAAAAGAAACAGACCAAATAAAAGAGGAGGTGGAGTTGCTCTCTATATAAGAAATAACTACATCTCCACAGAAATAGAGTACAACAATGATAAAAACTGTCTTGAATGCATTTGGGTCAATATAAAAGGGGGGGGGAATGACATTGCCATAGGTGTATACTACAGACCACCCAACCAAACAGAGGAAATAGATGAACTTTTTGCTAGTCAGCTAACTAAGGTATGTAGGAAGCACATCACAATAGTAATGGGGGACTTTAACTACCCTGACATCAACTGGGAGACAAACTCCGCACCAAGTGGAAGATCAAACAGGTTCCTGGCAAACCTAGCAGACAACTTTGTCTCCCAAAAAGTAGAGAAGGGAACTAGGGGATTAGCCATTTTGGATCTAATTCTCACTAACAGAGATGAAATGATAGAAGGTGTTGAAGCCATAGGAACCCTGGGAGGAAGTGATCATGCAATATTAGAATTCAACATTATAGAAGCACAAGCAATAGAACACAGTCAAACTAGAGTCTTGGACTTCAAGAGAGCTAATTCAATAAACTTAGAGAGGGCTTGGGAAGGATTCCATGGATGAGAATCCTCCAGGGGAAAACAACTCAAGAAGCTTGGAAATTTTGAAAAATGAGATAATAAAAGCACAGTCTAGCACAATACCAACAAAGAGGAAAAATAACAGCTCTCAAAAGAAACCAGCATGGCTGCATAAAGA
Organism: Crotalus tigris; assembly: GCF_016545835.1. Lineage (NCBI taxonomy): Eukaryota > Metazoa > Chordata > Lepidosauria > Squamata > Viperidae > Crotalus > Crotalus tigris. Next base: position 7,582 of record NW_024097986.1, on the reverse strand, counting down.
ACTCTCTGACAAATTGAAAGATAAAAAGGACAAGTATAGAAAGTGGAAAGAGGGGAACATAACTAAGTCAGAATATCAGCAAATAGCCCGAGCCTGCAAAGATGAAGTGAAGAAAGCCAAGGCTCAAAATGAACTAAGGCTTGCGACCAAAGTCAAAAATAACAAAAAAAGCTTCTTTCAACATGTAAAAAACAAGAAAAAAGTGAAGGAAATGATTGGTCCATTAGTGGGTGGAAGTGGCAAGAAGGTGACAAGCAACAGGGAGAAAGCAGAACTATTTAACTCATTTTTTGCATCTGTCTTTACACAAAGGGAAAAAACAGACCAACCTATCAAAAATAGTGCCATAAAAAACAAAACAGAAACACAAGTTAAGATAGGCAAGAAAATGGTAAGTGAGCACCTGTCCAGCCTAGATGAGTTCAAATCGCCAGGACCAGATGGATTACACCCCCAGAGTTCTCAAGGAACTGGCAGATGTGATATCGGAGCCACTGAACTATATTTTTCAAAGATCCTGGAACACAGGGGAACTACCAGAGGACTGGAAAAGAGCTGATGTAGTTCCCATCCTCAAAAAAGGAAAAAAAATGGATCCAGGAAATTACAGACCTATCAGCCTGACTCAATACCTGGGAAGATCCTGGAAAAGATAATCAAACAACGAATCAATGAACACCTAGAGGCAAACAAAGTCATTACTAAAAGCCAACATGGGTTTGTCAAAAATAGATCATGCCAGACAAATCTTATTGCATTCTTTGACCAAGTGACAAAATTAGTGGATCAGAGGAATGCTGTGGACATAATTTACTTGGACTTCAGTAAGGCATTTGATAAAGTAGATCACAACCTACTACTTGACAAGATAGAAAAATGTGGGGTAGACAGAACCACCACCAGATGGATCCGTAGCTGGCTGACCGGCCGTACTCAGCGAGTGGTCCTCAATGGAACTGCATCTATATGGAGGGAAGTGTGTAGTGGGGTGCCCCAGGGCTCTGTTCTGGGCCCAGTACTCTTCAACATCTTCATCAACGATTTGGATGAAGGGATAGATGGGGAACTCATCAAATTTGCAGACGACACCAAGCTGGCAGGAATAGCCAACACTCCAGAAGACAGGCTTAAGATACAGAAGGATCTGGACAGACTTGAACACTGGGCACTAACTAACAAAATGAAATTCAATGGTGAAAAAAGCAAGGTTCTACATTTAGGCAAGAAAAACCAAATGCACAAGTACAGCATAGGTGGCACCATGCTCAATAGTAGTAACTGTGAGAGGGACCTCGGAGTCCTAGTAGACAATCACATAAATATGAGCCAGCAGTGTGCTGCAGCTGCCAAAAAGGCCAACACAGTGCTAGGCTGCATTAACAGAGGGATAGAATCAAGATCACGTGAAGTATTAATACCACTCTTCAATGCCTTGGTAAGGCAACACTTGGAATACTGCATCCAGTTTTGGTCACAACGATGTAAAAAAGATGTTGAGACTCTAGAAAGAGTACAGAGAAGAGCAACAAAGATGATTAGGGGACTGGAGGCTAAAACATATAAGGAACGGTTGCTAGAATTGGGTATGTCTAGTTTAACGAAGAGAAGGACAAGGGGGGACATGATAACAGTATTCCAATATCTCAGGGGCTGCCATAAAGAAGAGAGAATTAAGCTATTTTCCAAAGCACCTGAAGGCAGGACAAGAAGCAACGGGTGGAAACTAATCAAGGAGAGAAGCAACCTAGAACTAAGGAGAAACTTCCTGACAGCGAGAACAATTAATCAGTGGAACAGCTTGCCTCCAGAAGCAGTAAATGCTCCAACACTGGAAGTTTTTAAGAAGAGACTGGACAGCCACTTGTCCGAAATGGTGTAGGATTTCCTGCCCGAGCAGGGGGTTGGACTAGATGACCTCCAAGGTCCCTTCCAACTTTACTACTACTATTATTATTATTATTACCTCTCTGATACATTACCTTTCATTCTATGTTAAAATCCTGCATTAATTGTGGAATCAACCAATTAATTTTATTGCAAGGTGATACAATATTGTTGTTGGATACATGAAATTCACTCTATGAGACCTCGGTTTTAGCAACATATTGTTATATCTATCTACTCTGTTTGATAGAGATAAATTCCAGGTAAATTTGCTGAAATCTGACAACTCTTGAGGAACCTACTCTCCCATCATAGTTCAAATAACATTGGGTGCTGCAAATGTGAGCTTTAAAGTCTCTAGGAGAGAAGAGTTTGTATCACAGAAGGTTTCATATAAATTAGGACTCTGTATTAGCAATGCTCATAATGCCTGAATAGGTTTTTTTTTTGTTTATATTGTTTGAAGAACATTAGAAAGTGTTTATAATAATGATGAAAAACTGTATTTATTACACCATAGTAGCAACAGCCAAGGTTGTTTGACATTGAGCATGTTTTCAAATGAATGGCTTATAAATAATATGTAAAAGCAAATAACATTTCTATTCAACAAATTCTTATGGTATTTGACTCTGATAGTATTAAGCAACCTTATGTAGATGTTCCAATTGCAATAAGTGCTTTCTTACTATTGAAAATATTCCAATTTTCAGAGTAAAGCAAAAATGATACTACCCAGAACTGCTGTTATCTTTTTTTTCCCAATGTTCAGCAGCAATGTCCCATTTTAAATCTTTGCATTGTACGTTCCTAAGCACAATGTTTTTTCCTTGCTTATTTATTTTTGCAAATTTCAAAAAAAAATACTCAAAGGATTTTTAATTTTTTCTTTTGGCCGTGCCTTTTTTTTTTTTTTTGTTCACAAAGTGTTCTCTTTTTCCAGTGTGTCTAAAATATCTTCTTCTATCATGTCATGATGAAGTGCAGCATAGAAAAAAGATTCCCAAACTCCAGAATAAAGACCAGAAATAATAATGGAAATAAACTCTGATTTAGAGACATTTATATTCTCATTTCATTTCCTAATTCTGGAATGAATATATAATCCACCAGAAAGTGTATTTAGTTGTAACAGAAGCTGAATAGGGGTCAAAGGTATTTATTTATTTGTTTGTTTGTTTGTTTGTTTGTTTATATTACCATGCTTTTCTAATAAAAAAAGAGACCCCATCATTTACAACAAGAACATTTAGTTGGGTTAAGAAGAATAGATCAGAAAATAAGCAAGGCTACACTTTGCCCAGTCGAAAGATTTAAGCAGCATCCTGGTTTTGCTCTGAAGATAAGTCAAGTCAGACACATATTCTGCATTTTTATACCAGTGGTATAAAGCCTTGGTAGAAAGCCAAGATTAACAGACCTGTAGAGTAGTAGATTGAGGATTGCATTTATACCTTATTTTACTGATATCATTACATATTTATATATCCACCATATAATAGAAGTTATTTGGACACCAAATGCAGTACAAACCATAAAAAAGAAAAAAAGCAGTGGGGGGTATTAAAAAATTTCTTAGAAACATTGAGAATAAAGCAACAGAGGTAGACAAGCTGCATCAGTCTCATTTTACTTCTTCAGAGAATATAATTTTACATTCAACTTTTTTTTTCCATTCAGGGGTTTTTATTGAAGAATGATTGTATATTAAGCTGATGCAAATAATTTTAGATTAGTAGATCAAATGCTCAAAGTTCAGATAGTTTTTGTGAATTGTGGGTTTGTATGTTATGAAAAGCTAACAAGAATCTGCAAATCTTCTGGTCTTAGCTTGTGAGATAAAGATTTTTTTTTCCTTTTCAAATGTACATTACCTACACGTCATTTAAATAGATATAATTGAACCTCTGAGGAGTAAAACATATCAAGTGGAATATTGTACACCCACACAGAATCAACAGCTTGACTGTCCCCTGCTGATTTTCTTGTCAGCTTATCTAAAGAAGTTATGTGGGACATCTGGTGCTCTGCAGGTGTCATGGCAGCACTCCAATGGATTCACAAAAATTTTGATTTTTGTTTGTATAACTATGTAGTTAAGTTTCAAAAAGCAAAAGCTGTAATGTATACTCATCATGTCTTCTTTCATTCATTTTTACTTGTCCATAAATGACTGTCTGATAGCAACATCTCAGTTCAGGGGTCTTCAAACCTGGCCCTTTTATGACTTGTGGACTTCAACTCCCAGAATTCCGGGAGTTGGCATGCTGGCTGAGGAATTCTGGAAATTGAAGTCCACAAGTCATAAAAGGGCCAAGTTTGAAGATCCCTGTCTCAAAGCAATCTAAACAAGCATCATAACTGGACACCCAAAATGATGCACATATGAGCACTTGTCACCTTTATGGCCAAAAGTTTCCTTATTATTTAAAGTTTTTGTCAGAATGTTTTTACCAAAAAATGTGACACTTTAAAGCTATTATAACTGTAATATTTTGTATTTTCAGTGTTTGTCTGAATATACTGTGATTTTTTCCCATTTTTTTTAAAAAAACAATTCATATTGGTTGTGTCAATAGGAACTGAATCATCTTTGCGATTCCTTTGTTATCCAGTTGGAATTTATCCTCGAGTGAGCATGTAAGACCATACTCTGGAGCAGAGTAAAGTGATAAAATAGAATGCACTATTTTAGATTTATAAATAAATAATAATAATATCCTAATTAAATTGACAAGTAGAAAATTAACATTTACAAAAAACATAAACATGAAATTATTGAACAAGTAGGAAGTCAGCACATCTGGAAGGAAACTAAATTAAAACATTTCCCACACAATTGACTTTATATTCATTTATTCAAAGGTCTGTATTGCCAGCTGTATTTGTTTAAATATGTTTAAGTTTTACTACAGAGGCAGGCAATCTTCAGCTCTAGGGCTATATGTAATTCTTATCCTACTGGGTCCTTGGTCTATTCTGATAGCAGGCCTCCATCAGGAGATGAGCATTTTGTTCCCCAGCATCCTAGTTTGGTGAAGAGAGAAAAGAGAGAGAGGATTGTTAGCAAGAAAACAATTAAGTTTCAACTTAGCCCACCACTGTCAGGAAATGCAGGCTTCAAACCAACTTTGCAGGAATCTGTTGTTTATTCCTGATTTAGAGTCTAACATGAGCTTTAGTGTATATCTTAGAGGGAAAAAAAAGCTCTAAAAGCTTTTAAGTAAAAGCTTACTGTGTCTTTTCGAGTCACTGTGACTTTTTTTTTTTTGAGATTTTTGTTATGAAAAGTGGACAAGTTCAATTACTGCCATGCTTATCTCTTCTATATTATCTTTTTAAAGTAAGTAGTACTGCTCTATGCAAACAATTTGGAGGGGATAGCTCCATCTAAAAGTGTTTGCCGGGGTCAGGGGTTATCAAAAAAGTCAAGATAGCCCATGTGATCGTGCAATTTCTATTTGTGCAATGCATATTAAAAATGGGCAATGATTTATTTGAAGAATCACATTCTTCATGTTGACTTTTTTAATTGTTGCCTTACAGAATCCCCTGCTCTGAACCTGTGACTTAAATTTTTGAGATACATTTCCATGTTCTTTGATTAGAAGTGTTTTCTATACAAATAATTAATTAACTCATGAAGGATCCCTCTGAACAGTTTGTGCTGCCTAGATAATGGTCAGAATCTGAACAGAATCTGTGGTCAACATCTTAGTCTTTCTCAGTGATGTATCTTTTAAAATGATACTGACTGCCTTATCATTTAAAATAAGTATGTGATTTTTTTTCAGTGTTGCTGTCTCACATGAAGAGTTGTTAACAAGATATTGCTTCATTTTTAGGACATATCCATTAATCAACTTGATGATGGGAGAGACTACAGAACTTTTTTTGGATGGGGGGGGGAAGAAGACACAATAGTAATTTATTTTCATAATTATGTAATATGCTGTGTGCCAAATGATGATTAGGGCTGTGGAAATATCTGGTATTGGTATATAAGCAGCAGTGATGTGCAACATCATGTTTATCATCTCTGGTATCTTGTGGGAGAACATTACACATAGAAAGTTACACAGCAACACAAATTGGCTGTGAATTTAACATTTATGGACCTACCCTTAATAATTCTCCAAAATTATAATAACCAAAGTAAGATTTAGGTTTCCTTTGTTTCAATTACTTTGGAGGTAATTATTTTCATGTATTTAAACTTTGAATGGATAATTGATTTAAAACATTTTTTAGTAATAAAAGTGAAGTTTCTCTAAAATGTAATATTGTTGTATATTTATTAAACACCTCTCCTCTGTTCAAAACTTAATTAGTTTGGATGCTGCAGTGTACTTTCTATTTAACTTTGGATTAAACACGTCAATATAGAGAGCTAAATCTCAATATATTTCTGTTTATTTCTTTTTGGTTTCAATTTGTTAAAACGGATGTAGATGACCAAGTGCAAAGAGAATAGCAGCCTATCGAGAACTGAAATTATCATAGACAAAACTATATTTGCTTTGAATCAACAGCTATTTAATTTTGTCAAGAGCGCAACCCTTAATTTTACCCCAAGCATCAATGCTCTTTCTTCAGTCTTTTGTTTGTGAAATGGAAGCCTGTACTGAGTACTTGCCAATATAGTTGAAGCAACACAGCATGGTCAAATTTTTGACTAAAGAAGGAGTGCCTCCAATTGAAATGTACCATCAAATGCAGGTTGTTGATGTGGGCACTATGTGTTTCTGGATCAAAAAAATGTAAATCTGGTGATTTGTATAATCAAAAATGAAATGGATGACCTGAGACAGCAACTGAGGAGTTTCACATAAGAAAATTTGATGGAGTCAAGATAATTGATAAGTCACTACAAAGGAAATTGCTGTCAGGATTGGCATTGTATAGGAGCTTGTGGGTCATATTATTGATGTAATTTAATATTGAATGTTTGTGCAAGATGGGTTTCTTGCATGCTGACAGCAAAGATGAAAACTTCAATAGTTGAAATTTGCTAAAAGTTATTATCATGCTACAAGAATAAAGGTGAGGAATTTCTTTACAGCATTGCGATAGCCAATGAAAATTGGCTCATCATTATGACTCAGAAATGATCTGTCAGTCTGTGGAATAACATTACAAAGCTTTACATCAAAACCCTTACTTCAACAGAAAATCTCATGGTTACAGTTATTTTGGGAGAGAGATGATACCACTCACATGGATTTCTTTGAACATGACACCGCTATCAATTCAGAATACTACATTGCAATACTCAAAATCTGTGAAACAATTATTAAGCAGAGTTCAGAAGCATAGATGGAAATGTTGATGCAACGTGACAATACTAGGTCTCACATCCGACAAGCTACCAAAGTTGGATCTCGTTATCTTATCCATCTGTTATATAGTTCAGATTTAACACTATCTGACTTCCATATTTTTCTTAAATTGAAGAAATATTTTTATGGGATCGTCTGACTCAAATGAAGAGATAAGAAGGTCTCTCAGAATTTAATTGAAAATAAAAAATCTGAAGTTCTTTTAAGACAGCTTTAAGATGTTTGTCTATTATTAGCAGAAGGGTATGGCTAATGATGGTAATTATGTAAATCTAGGTAACAAAAGAATTCATTTCAAGGATTATTTTACACTAAATTCATCTCTTTTTAAACTAAAGTTATAGAAGCAGAGGCACTAT
>NW_024097985.1:0-14843 GCF_016545835.1 Crotalus tigris | reverse complement strand
TCAGATAGACAGGGAGGCTCTGGCTGTTGTTGCTGGAATTAAAAAATTCCACGATTTTCTATATGGCAGGCATTTCACGGTATTCACTGACCATAAGCCTCTGCTGGGACTGTTTACCACACGTAAGCAGACTCCCCACATCATTTCCCCTAGAATGCTTAGGTGGTCTCTTTTCTTGTCTGCATATGATTTTTCATTACTCCACAAGCCTGGGAAAGAAATGGGCCATGCTGATGGCCTCAGTAGATTGCCTCTGCCAGTAGTAGAAGCTGACCCCGCGCCAGCTGTCAACCTTCTATCAATCCAAGCCTTGCCCGAGCTCCCTCTTAGTGCCAGGGATGTTACCGCTGAAACGGGTACAGATCACACACTTTCACGTGTCCGCTCCTGGGTCCTGTCCGGGTGGCCTGAGCACTGCCCTCGTCCTGAGTTTCATAACGTTTAGGGTCCCAAAGAAACGAAACGTCCCTTTATCAGGTTGTTCCTTTTTTTTGCTTTGGGGGGAAACAGAGTGTCATTCCACCTCAATGAGGACTAGGGTCTTAGAATCCCTCCACGAGGGTCACCTGGCATTGTTCGTATGAAGGCTCTTGCACGAAGCCAACTGGTGGTGGGCCTGGTTTAGATAAAGTATATTCAGCTAAGGTACACGCAGGCCACCTGTGCCAACGATCTCGCCCAGAGATGCCCCAAGCTCCTGTGCATAGATGGGAGGAAACACAGTCCCCATGGTCTAGGGTGCACATTGACTACGCTGGGCCCTTTCAGGGCCAGTTCTTCTTGGTCCTTGTTGACAGCCATTCAAAATGGCTTGAGGTTGTGCCTGTCTCATCCACCACCACTGCAAAGACTATTCAGGTAATGAGGGGGATTTTTGCTGCACACGGGCTGCCAGATGTCATTGTGTCCGACAACGGCCCTCAATTTACTTCCTCCGAATTCCAAGCTTTCTTGCAGGCCAACATGATTCGTCATGCCACTTCTGCACCCTTCCACCCGTCCACCAACGGTATGGATGAACGCATGGTTCGCATCACCAAGGACGCCTTGAAGAAACTCACCTATGGGGACTGGCATCACAGGTTGGCTGACTTTCTCCTTTCTTATCGCACCACACCGTCCACTTCTACAGGGAGAAGTCCAGCTGAACTTCGTTGGGGGCGCCAACTTACTAATAGACTTGACCGGTTGCATCCGGACAGACTGCCTTCATCTACCTCACATCCTAGGGCACCTAGACAACTACTTGTGGGTGCCCCGGTTTGGGCTCGTAATTACGGGCCTGGTCATACATGGGTCCCCGCCTTCTATTTCCAGGGTCACAGGTCCTCTCTCCTACGAGGTTGCCCTTCGACAACGGTCGTGTCCTGCGTCGGCACATCGACCAACTCCGCCCTAGCGGGACTTTTCAGATGAGACTCCTGGGTCTTTTCAGGGGGGGAGGGGGACCCTTTGGAGCAAAGGGAAGGGCACGAGCTGCTGCCCATCTCCACTGATGGAGCCACAAACGGCCCATCCCAGAGTTCCGCGAGAGCTCCGAACAAGAATTCTATGAGCCTACCTAACTACCAGGCATCCACGCCTACTCCAGCCAGGGAGTCACCCCGGGGGCATACTCACTGTCCACCCACATCACACAGCACTCCAGTCACGGAGGATACCCGGGGGCATCCCAACAAATTTTTTTTTCCAATTTTTTTTTTTTTTTTCCCCCCCCGCAAGAGAATGGCACACAATTCCCAAGTTGCCTGACCTTACCCCAAAGCCTACAGGGGGTCAAACATACACAGAGCTAGTCGAGGAACCAAGTCCCGACTACAACACCCCTAGCACAAATCAGGGGACACCTGAGTTTTGGGAAAGTACAGAAACCCACACGAGCCCAAACACAGAATGGGGTTCAGGGAATGGACAGCCTCCTGACAGGTCTTGGACTGACCTAGGGGGTTCTACAGAGACGCCCAGCAGCGGCTATCACTCAAGGGGCCTGAGGGTCTACAGCTAGGTAGGTCAACCAGGTCACAAAGTAACAGAAGCCTGGCCTGACGAGGCCCGGTGGGCAAGCAAGCAGGCCAGGCATCGGGGCACAGTCCTTGGAAGACACCAGGGCACAATAGAGAGAACAGGCTCACGCCTCCCTCCAGTCAGGGGACTTATGCCAGTAACCCAGAGCTAAGAAGGTCACAGAGAGCAAAGAAATCTCCTAAGTACCTAGAAGATTACATAACATTGCTGGCAAGGCAAAAGCCAGTAAACAGTGGGAGCACTGGGGAGCAAAATGTCATATAAAATAAATGTTGTATGTTGGTAGTAGTTTTAGCCCGGGGGAAAGGGGTGTTATGTCCCGAGCCTTGCAAACGGCTCGGGCGGTTTGCAGGCAGTCCCGGGCAGGTGCAAAGCTGCCCGGGACCAGACAGGCTGTCGCCAGCGCCGTGCGCATGCGCGGGTGCTGGCGCGGGAAAAGTAACCCATTTACCCGGGAGTTGCCTATATAAGAGGCTGCGAGGCGTTTGGGCGAGGCTGAAGCCATCTTCCTGTAAGCTGAACGCTGAATAAAAGAAACTGAGAACTCCAGCTGCTTCTCGTGTCTGTTTTCCCGCCAAGGACGCAACATGCAGCATATCAAACTTTAATAATATATAAGACTATATTTGAGTGCTGATCTACTGAAAGAGTTACTCAGTATTATGTGAGTCATACAAAGCCATAAAATAGAAGATGGACTTTTAGCTGGTGACTATTGATCATACAATTGAAAATACTATGATCATGTTGATATTCAAATAATCACCTGGATTTAGGTGAGGATCAATGGTAAGATATGACACTGTAAAAGGTATAAAGAGAAAAATGCATAAGAGTTTACAAGGCAACTCTGTAAGCCATGTAATTTTCAAATTTGGCAAGTTTGGGATGTGTGGACTTGAATTCCCAGAACTCTGGCTGGGGAATTCTAGGAATTGAGGTCCACACATCTTAAAGTCTGAAAAACACTGCTTTAAGCCATTCAGCAAAGAAAGAAGGGGGAATATTTGCTCCTTTCTTGGTTATATCGGTATTGCTGCTGTGAATTGGTGGTTGAAACTTAAAGTGTATTTCTGAGACCATGGAGACTAAAGAAAGACAACTGAGAAGGAAATGCTATGCCCTGTCTAGTGATTTTTAAGATATCCAGAAGCTTCTTGCTTTGAGAAGATCAGATCCCTTACTATTTTATCAACTTTTAACTAGGGATTTCTTTAAAACTGAAACTGGCTAATTGCTGCTTGGAGAAGGCATCTCTGTGGCTGATTTTGACATGGTGAGAAACCCAGCAGAGCTTTTTGCTGTGACTGAAATTTGTTTGCTTCAGTTTTCTATGGAAAATTTCCATTGGAAGTTCTAATTTCATTGCTGTAACCCAATCCGGCCATCAACCCACTCTTTTTTAAATGGAGATGATGGCGGTAAATCCTTGGAGTTGTAAACTGAGAATAGAACAGAATAGAACATAATAGAATAGAGCAGAGCAGAGCTGGAGAGAACCTTGGAGGTCTTCTAGTCTAGCCCCCTACTCAAGCAGGAGAACCTATGCCATTTCAGATAATGACTGCCTAGTCTCTTCTTTAAAAAACTCCAGTGATGGAACACCTACAATTTCTGAAGGCAAGCTGTTCCACTGTTAATTGTCTTCACTGTTAGCAAGTTTCTCCTTAATTCCAGGTTGCTTCTCTCTTTGGTCAGTTTCCAGCCTTTGTTTCTTGTCTTACCCTCTGGTCTTTGGGGAATAATTTGACCCCCTCTTCTTTGTGGCAGCCCCTCAAATACTGGAATGCTGCTATCATGTCACCCCTTTTTCTTCTTTTCTTTAGACTAGCTAAACCCAAGTCCTGCAACCGTTCTTCATATGTTTTAGTCTCGGGCCTTTGGTCATCTTAATTGCTCTTCTCTGAAAGTTTTCCAAAGTCTTAACATCTTTTTTGCAATATGATGACCAAAATTGCTTTGCAGTATTCCAGGTGTGGTCTCACTAGTGTAATATTAGCCTAAAGAGGAAAGGAAGGAACTTTGTCTAAATAGAGCTCCGATAATGCTCTTGTGCTTGGCAACTATCATTGCTCCTTGTTAGAAGACTTGTTTCAGTATTACAACTCCATTCCCACTACAGTTTTTTCCTGCCAAGAATAGCCTTCCCCATGCTGACACCATTCCAATGTGTTCAGATTACAATTCGCGAATCCTCAACATTGCCAAAGACTGGAAATTATAGGCTTTGTAGTTTCAGAATATCTACAGGATGCCAAGTTTTGGAAGACTGTTCTGAAGCACATATCCTGAAAACTATTTCTGCACAAGAAAACAGACACTTGAAATGAAACTAATTAACTTTTATTTACATAGATTTGGTAGATTATTAAATTAATTAATGCTCTTCTTACTATAGCTATGTTATTACAAATTCAAAGAATAAATTACAAGAGCTTATTTATTTATTTATGAGACTTATATACCGCTTTTAAATGCAAGCACTCTCTAAGCGGTGTACACCAGTAAGCAATGTATATATATATATATTTACATTGCCCCCAACAATCTGGGTCCTCATTTTACCTACCTCGGAAGGATGGAAGGCTGAGTCAACCTTGAGCCGGTGAGATTTGAACCGCTGACTGCTGAACACAGTCAGCTAATGATGTAATACCATCATTACCAAAGGCAGAACAGAAAGTTTTCTACATTCGAAATTAGATAGGCAGACATTCAGTAATTTAGGCTATTACTATAAATATGTTAGCTGTGTTTTTCAGTATTTCAGAGGTATAACTTATTTTAAAATATTCCATTCTCCATTCTGATAAGTTTTCAATGTTTATTCTGGTAATATGTATGAGGCACCTTAGTTTAACATTGCTTGAGGGGCCATTTTCTTACTCACTGATCACTTAAGATGAGATAAATTGTGTAAATTCATTTGATTAATTTAGTCCAACATCTTGCGATTAGAAATGGTTGAGCTGAAAGCTGGATATAATAGAAAAGGCAAGGTTTAAAATAAGAGCAATTTGTCAGTTTCTGTCCAATACTGACACAGAACTGTCACAGTAGCAGTTAATAGTTTCACTCCAAAAAGGTAGTCCTGTATTCTTTTTTTAAAAAAAATCTAGGCTAGTAGCTTTTACAACTTTGCTACAGCATTTATAGTTCTGTGGAATAGTTGTATTTTACGTAGAATTCATTTTTTATGAAGTCGTCTGATAATTCATTTCATGGAATTGTCCCCTGTTTTAATAGAATCTTTGGGAGCAATTCTGAATCTATTTAGCCTCATTTATGTTTCATGAGATCTGAATAAATTCAACTTTGCGATGATCTCTCCCCCCCCCCCACCTTTTTGGAAAGAAAGGGTTGTGGTATTATTCCTTCACTAGCAGACTACTAGGCATTTCCTTGCAATTGAAATTGTCCTTGTCTGCAGGTTTATTTGGTTTTGGTTCTCTTTTCTCAGGAACCATTCTTTTCTCTCTTTCTCTCTCTGGGGTTGAATAGTGGGCACAACACTGACTTTGATTAGCTACTTTTCTTTTGTTAGCTCCCATTTCTCATTTAGGAGTTTCTGATCTTTCTGCTTGCTTTTTTCTGTTGTGATGCACTGGCTACTTCAGCAACATGCAGTGACTCCAAAATCTGTTTCCAGAGTTCAGCATTCTATACTTATATTAAATAGCTCTTTGCATTGTGCGTTACTTTGCTCTCATTGCATTAAATTTCATTTGACATTTTGCTCCTGCCATTTAGTTTTTTTAAAGACCAAATCTGTTCAAACTTAGACTGTTATACTAAATGTTTCCAATATTTTTGCTTGTAACTTGAGAATTGCATTTCTTTTGCCAGATTAATTTCATAAATTGTGGCATGCCCTGAATACATTTTTAATTGGAATAGCAAGTCATTTTATCTGTAAAACAATTTGAATGGAAAAGCAGGTGACAAAATAGGCACCTCACTAGTTGTTCTTACTTTACAGTTGACTGCTGTAACTCTCACAGAAAGGAGAGTTAATTTGTATCTAACTCGCCCTCTTGAAATACTGTAAATCTAACTTGTTTACATATTCAGATTTGTTTGCATGTTTATAAATATTGTCAACATATGAAATGGTTTTGGGATACAGTACTCTCATCCCACAGATGAATACCAAAATTCCCTAGGCTATCCTACCTTATCACAAATAGATATTTTTTTTTTTGATGTGTGCCAGCCTGTAATAATTGCCAAGCTATTGCAATTTTCGATTGGTTTTTCTGATTGGCTGATTATGTGCCATCTAATTGATGACAATTCTTAGTGACCACATAGATAGACCTTCAGAATGATCCGTCCACAACTGAAACTTCAGATCTTCCAGTGAAGATCAATTGAATCCATCCACCTTACTGCTGGCCTTCTTCTCTTTCCTTCCTTTGATTTGTGTTTCTTTCATTTGATTTGTACTCCTTTCCCGGAAGGATTTGCATGCATTTCTTTTTCTTGGAATTATTTATTTCAGATAACTTGGTTCTCTCAAAAAAGATAATTTGACTTTTGATCTTCAGTATAGTTTTATAAAAAAATTTTATGGTTTATGTATAAAGTCATTCTGTACATAGAGTCTGTTAATTCTCCCTGAATCACTTCAGTTTTCACTTTTTTTTAATTGAAATAACTCTTTGTCTTCCAGTTGCATACACAGTTCTACAATCTTAAATACATAAACAGAGACAGAAATTAAATATTGTGGATTATTTTAGCTGATTTAGTTTACCTAAGTAAGTTATTATGTGATTTCATTTTTGAGACACTTTTTAAAGAAATTAGTATCTTATCTTTTTCTTTTGACATACTCTGTTTAGCTTATAGCTTTGTTTTTAAATATTGCTTATTGAAATGTTGATTTTGATAGAATTAAAACATTTTTGTCTGAATATAATTATTATTGAGCCATATATACAACAGTAATTTCTCAGCACAAGGAACTTAAACCCTTCCAAAATCAAACAGGTATGCTTAAAATTTAAACATGGCCTTGAATTAATTCTGAAAGAATAACTGTATTAGGCAGCAGGAATAAAAACAGAAACAAAACAAATTCCTTGGCATTAGGGAAAGGAAATTCTTATCTCTAACGGCTCTCTTATAAGACTTTAAGAAACACATAAATTACAATAATTCCAAATTGATTTTAGTCATCATTTCTATACTTAAATTGGGGATGTGTTGGAAAACATGGTGTGCTTCATTTTCTCTGCATTTTAAACTATTTGATGTAATTAATTTATTGCTAGAGAAGCTTAATAGATTTTTTTCTTAGAATAATTCTTCAGCACATTCCTGCTGTAAAAGCCAGCATTATGAGTATTTTATTTTATTTATAAATATATATGTATGTGTGTGTGTGTATGTATATGTATGTGTATATATGTGTGTGTGTGTATATATATATATATATATATATATACATGTGTGTGTGTGTGTGTATGATTTGTTTTCATAGATTTTTACGGGTGTAGGTATTATATAATTTGTTTTTGTAGATTTTTACGGGTATAGGTATGCAGGTCTTGGTGTATTCGGGTCTTTTCCTATGTAAGATTGAGAGTATCTTGGCGATGTTTCAGCGAGGTCCCACTCATCATCTTCAGGCTGGGGTCTTCGGCTTCGTGCTTGTGCGGGCAAAGTGTGATCGAAGCTGCCGTGTCTCTCTATATATATTGGTGGGGTGTGTGTGGAGTGCTGGCTTAGTTGCTGTAGGTGGATTGGTTGGCTGTGTATGAGTTATTGTTTGTGGATTGAGATCTCAGGATGTCATCACACAACCCATTACCCAGGTCGTTACAACACAAAAGACTAATGGGCACACAGCCAGCACCTCAACTACTCAGGATGTTACGAAACAGCCAAACAATCCACAAACAGTAACTCTTATATATATCTCCTTTAAAATGTGAATCCTGGGCATCATTTTAACTTAAGCTAATATATATATTCCTTACAGTACAGATGGTCTTCGTTATCCACAATTTCATTTCCTGCTGCTTCACGTATTCACAGTTGGTAAATGCACATCAAACTTTATCTGCAGTCAAGACTTTTGCAAAACTGATTTTAAATTTGTGATTCCCTTTGGAGGAAGTATTCTTTTGCAGATGTTATGGGTGTCAAAAATTGCAGTTAGGCTTTTCCACATGTACATTTTGGCTACACCACAAAGAAAAGAGCCGCCACTGATATACAGTATTCTCAAGAAGCTAGCAATCAGCATCAGGAATAAAATAATAAAGTAATGAAACAAATCACAATGCTACAAGTACAGCAGAGCCTCACAGTGGCAGAATCAGAGAGTAGGGTTTTTTTTTAGGTGCCTGGGAAAACAAAAGCTTTCCTTTTCTTGGCATCTAAAAGACAGATGACTTGGCTGTTGAGAGAACCTCCTCTTCCAAACATTGAACGCCTCAAGCAAGAAGGAGCATTTCCTCAGGATCCTCTAGAAAATTCAGGAAGCAGAGGACTGAGGAAAGGCCTCCTGAAAGGGACTCTGCATGTTGATAAGGTTTGTGGGAGAGCAAGTAGTTCCTTAACGCCAAACATTGGCCCTCCACTAAAGCAGGGAGAAGGACAGATGAGTTTTGTAAAGCTTAAAATATTCTTAAAATGTTATTAAAATATTCCAGGTGGTGGCAAAACAGACCAGCCTATATTACCAATTTTAGAACTAAGATGCTTTCTCTTTCTTTCAGTGTAATTTTAAAAAACCTTTCTTATACTTGCTCACTGCAACACTAGATTCTTCCAGTTGTGCCTTTTTTGGTCAAAGGGCTTACGACAATATCGTGACTTTGGGGTGATTCTGTTTTGCTTATTTCTGAACATCTTAAATTGAACCCAGAACCCACTGCTAACCAAGACATCTTACATAGTAGTGATCTTCAGCTACCCTGGACCAGAGTCACTTTCTTCCATGTAGGACTATATTTCTGGCTACCTAGCTTGTATTTTTTGAAGAAATATTCTTCCTTACCATGCTACATAGAACCATTCTCCATTCAGATGCCTGCTGTATGAAATGATCTCTTTTATTGAGATCAAATGGGTTCACAATGTGGACAAGAATTAAAAGCCTTATTTGTTCAAGTATATACATTTCATTATTAGTCACTTTATATTTTTTAATACAGTACTGTTTGGTTTTGAATTGTAATTATATTTATTGTATTGTATTGCTGGATTTTTGTTTTTGAATGATTCCATTTGAAAATTGCTTTGGGAGTAATTCTAAAAAAACAATCATTTCAGGGTCAGACAACCTCTGGAATGCAACAGTTTGACATTTTTAGGTTTCGTAGATACCCCTGAAGATGTTATTAACATACTTTGATACCTTTGATACTTCATGAGTGCTTATTATTTCAGTGAATTAATTCTCCTTTAATCATGAAGCTGATATAGATTGATAGGTAATTATTCTGTGATCATTGTCGCAGTAAAGCTTAGAATATATTTCTATGATTACCTTCAGTAGTTGAAGCCTATTATGCCCAGTGAAGTTTGTTCACAGATAAATATCTCTGGAATCTTTACAAAATTTGTATTCCTTTTTTCATTTTGAGTTTTGAATGCAATGTAAATTGCATTCAAAATAAATACACAAAATAAACAGTAAATAAACAAAAATGTTGCCTTTTTGTATTTAATGTTGTCTATAGAATTCATTATGGAATGTAACAAGCGTGAGTCTGTCTAAAACATTGATTCTGTGATTCATCAAGTAGTAAATGGTAGTGGGTCTTACACAGTATCAGTTCAATATAGGAGTATTCTAAACCATTCTTTTCCTCTTTTATCTGTTGGAAGTGTGTGGAGAAGCAAAGGGCAGTGCAGAAGATGAAGGCGAGGCTCAGGCTGGCTGGATTGAGGGAGCAGCCATCCTCTTCTCAGTTATTATTGTGGTATTGGTCACAGCCTTCAATGACTGGAGCAAAGAGAAACAATTCCGGGGTCTGCAGAGTCGCATTGAGCAGGAGCAGAAGTTTACTGTCATCCGTAAGGGACAAGTGATCCAAATTCCTGTAGCTGAGATTGTGGTTGGAGACATTGCTCAAATCAAATATGGTGAGTAACTATAAACTTTCCAGAATATTTTTCTCATGTATTGAAATTACAGTTATCACTGTCTGATTAAAACCAAAGGGACATACAAACATTAGGACATAGATGCTGCTTCTAGGTTTGTCAGTTATCATTCACAAACCATGTGAATTATCTTTGCCAATCATAGAAATAGCTCATGCTCATCCAAGGTCTTTGCTTCCTACTGGGAGAAG
Source organism: Crotalus tigris (assembly GCF_016545835.1). Lineage (NCBI taxonomy): Eukaryota > Metazoa > Chordata > Lepidosauria > Squamata > Viperidae > Crotalus > Crotalus tigris. Next base: position 4,506 of record NW_024097985.1, on the reverse strand, counting down.
TATTATGATGACAGGGATGATGCTGTACAACATATGTGAGTCAAGATACCATGTATGTTATCTACATCAAGAAATTGCTGTGCTCCTATTTTCTTTCCTTCCTTCTGCACTCCTAAGCCCAGAAAGGCAGCTTCAGTCCTTATTTCCTCAATTTTCTGTTGCTGTTCTACACTTAACTAAAATGGGATGAGAAATTCAGCAGTGTAGTTCATCTGCAGCTTAATAAAAACACCATTATTCCAAGATGCAGCATGCTAACCTTCCAGCATAATCTTCTTTCAGGCAATATAAGAAGGGCTGAGTTTAATTGCCTGGAACAGGCACATGGGTTCAACATTAGGATGTAAAAATTATTTTTAAAAAACATTTTTTAATTTTTTTTAAAAAAAGGAATGGTTCACACGAACCAAAGTCAACCAGTAATACTCTTGGGCCTAGTGAATGTATGGTCTCTTGTGAAAAAAAGATTGGTTAGACGTCATATTGAAGAATTGGCACATAGGAAAGAATAAAAGCAGGAAAGCAGATGTACAAACTTTACACTTTGGAGTATCTTATAGAACTTGTTCAAATGAAACTTGTAGGGGAAAAAAATCAACATTGAATATGATTTTATTAATTACATGAATGTGTCCTGATGATTACCCTCTTTCAAAGCCTTCATAATATACTTGCTTATCTGCATTTCCTTATTTGCTTGTGGAATTGCAATTATGTCCCACGGCTGTGGGGTGGATGAATTGCCCTCAATTCCTAATGGAAGTTTTATGTGCAAAGGAAATAATGCTTAGCAGGAACACAGCCTGTGGAAACTCAATTTATCTCTTTTTCTCAGTGCAATTGGAATTAAACTTCATTTTTTTTCCCAAAGCAAACTAGTAGAGTACAGGCAGGAAAAATGTGTTCCTATTAAGCTGAGTTCAGCAAAATTGATGGTGTCTAATACATTCCATTTCCAGTAATGGCTGCATGCCCATCTTTGTCACCAGTTAAGTTTAAAAAAAAAAAAAAAAAAAAAAGTTACAGAAGTTAAGCTGCCTTTGGTTTGATAGATTTTTTTGAGCCTTGATTTGGTGGAGAAAACTTGGGTGACCTGTTGTTTCTCTGACTTTTTAGGGGACCTGTTGCCAGCAGATGGCATTTTGATCCAAGGAAATGATTTGAAAATTGATGAGAGCTCTCTGACTGGGGAATCTGACCAAGTGAAGAAATCTTTGGATAAAGACCCTATGTTGCTTTCTGGTTAGTGTCTCAGGTTGCAGGAAGTTGAATTTAATTTATAGTACAGGTCTCCGAGCCTTTTGGCATCTAGGTGCAAATATGCTGTTAATTACCCCTTATGAAAATGCCAGGAGTTGTGTAGTAAAGAAGCTGTTTTGTAATTCTCTACGATAAGCTAGAGAAGATTTTCCAGATGTTTATTTTCGGAAATATTCAACATTTATTCTGTTTTTCACAGGGGAACCACTTCATGCACAAGCTTCACTTATCTGGTCCATTCTTTTTGAATATGAAGCTGTAGTATAATGTATACTATACTGAATACTTGATTCTCTATAGCATCACTGAACTCCTACTTCTTCCTGGAGAAATAGCACAACAGAATTCAAGAATGCTTTAATAAAAAAATTAGTCTTATCCAATTCTTATGGACCAATGAGATTCAGCATTTCATACTTCTTTAAAAAATGAAAGTGATTCAGTGTATATCATTGTATATACTCTCTTGCATGTATATGTGCACTATGAATATTGAAGCTAGCACAAACAGGAACTTCGTGTATGCCCATACATTGATTCGAATAAGCCATCTAGAAATTGAATTTCATCTCCCAGATATATTCACATCTTTAGGTTATATTTTGAAATTAATTGTATAGTTTATCCAGTGCCTCTTTTTTTCCTTTCCCATGCTTCACCTGTTCTTATTAGGCACTCATGTAATGGAGGGCTCTGGTCGAATGGTGGTGACTGCTGTGGGTGTCAACTCACAGACTGGAATAATTTTTACTCTTCTGGGTGCCGGAGAAGGGGACGAGGAAAAAAAGGTCAAGAAAGGTAAGATTCATAAGCCATTCTTTATGTTGGTAGCATGAAGTTCCTTAGTGGACTGACATTGGAAGTTTTTGAGTTTTATAAGGAAAACAAAACCCTGAAGGTTCAAGCATCTTATTGTAAACTCAATATGTAATCAGTACAGTGCATGCCAGAGATTAGAGAGTCAACGATCATGCTGACAGATCAGCTGTAGCTCAGTAATGCCAAGAAATGGGGACAATAGAAGATTGCTATCTAAAAGCTACAGGTTTTCTCTTTTGAGTCATCATTTTCATCAAGCAAACATGAATTTTGAAAAAGGCAAGGGGGAATAACAGTTGTGTCAAGTACTTACGTACAGGGATTTCGACAACCTGCACTTTTCCAACCTGCCTCCTCCCCTCCCCCCAAATTCTTTCTTGTTAGCATTGAGTCTGCTTTCTATGACAAGTGAGCATATTCAGTTGACATAAGGTTGTTTACTTCTCTGCTACCATTTAAAGGTACTTTTTTTTGTATGTACTGGTTTTGTGAATCCTGTTGGTACATCTTTTACGCTGATATGTTTTTGTCTACCTACAAATAGGCACTTGGCAGAAACAGGGTTGCTCTTAATAGATAGCGAGGATGAACATCCGTGACCCTTCAAGTGTAACTTGCTCACTATGGACACACCAATGAACCATAGGTTTCCCATCCCAGAATAGAAATATTAAGACCATACATAAGGTCAATTGATTATGTAACCATTATCATATTATAGCTCTGCACATCAAGTTACTTGGGGTCAAACAGTGATATAGAGAACTATTGTTTTTCTCTCCTGCTTGGATGGACTTCCCTGAAGTTTCTGGTAACATGTTTTTGATGGTGTGTAAATCTTTAATAGAACTCTTTTTATGTACTTTCACTTTTAAAAATAAAGTTGATGTATCATGAGAATGATAAAATTTCCTACATACAAAAGATAAGTACACATTTCTCCAGGTTATTGTTTAAATTGGGTCTCTTGAAACTTTTACTTAAGAAGATGTATTTTGTGGAGACATTCTATTATTTTTTCCCTCAACCTACTAGCATTGATTTTGGCCAGTGTGGGGTGGTTTCCATGGCCCATGTGACTATATTTTTGCTAAAAGAGGAATCATTACTGCACCTCTACTTAATACAAACATATTCATATTTTGAGCAATCCCCTTAAATGTGTCGTTCATATTTCCATATTGTGAAATAAGCTCATGCTGAGTAACAATGACTGGAGATGGTAAATATGATCAGTGTATGTGTTTATTACAAAATAATTAATCTAAACCCAAACAATTTTAACAGCCTATACTGGACTACTTGGCCTCTGTTAATTCACAAAGCATTGTGCACAGTAGCTTTAGTTTCCAAATAAGGCTTTGAAGCTTTTTCACTTTCAACTGAAGACAAAGAAACCAGAACTTTGGTATGTGGTTTATAAAAACAGAAACCTGTGTGCTGGTCTGATTGGCTCATAACATAAGAGGCATCTGAGTTTTAATTTCATCTTGGCCAGCCAAGGATGTGCAAAAAATGACCTGCTGTTCACTTCTCCAACATCACCCCACTGAAACAGTGTTAAAGGACAGGACTTAATGAGGCCAAGATTGAGGAAGGATGGTGGTGCAGTTTTGCTAATAGCCAGATAAGGTCATTCTATCTATCCCTGTAAGTAGCAATTGCTTCTTCTTCCTATTTTTAGTTTAATGCACAAATGAGAGAAATGGAAAATATTTAGGCTGTAGCTGCTCCTTTATCTTTTCCTTTTGGGATGGGTGAAGATTCACAGCTGCCATCCAAGACTCTCTACCCTAGAGCTCAGCAGAAATAGGGGTAATATGTTATCCTTGAGGCCAAAGAATAAATCTGCAAGCAGAACATTCAGAACATTAATAATAAATGAGTATTTTCTTGAAGTCCCCTGCCTTTCCTTTTGATGTGGATTGAAATAGAGAATTCATCATGATAACAACAGGGAGCATGATGTTCAAGGGAGTAGATCCCTATCTTTCTATTCCCCTTCTCCACATGGCTCCACAAAGCTAGGTATATCTTACTCCTATCAGATTCCGGGAACTATATGAGTATATAGATGTTCTACTGTTAAGCTTTTTAAATCATTAGCTAACTGATGTTCTACACTTTCAAAAAAAAAAAAAAAAAAGCTGATGCTATGTGGTAGAAGGGGTACTTCTTCTATGCTTAAACTAGCACCATTTTCTGACTTTAGGGTTTTAATAGTGCATGAACTTATATGGCTATGGCATACACAAATAATTGTTACCTACTTTTGGCAGTCCTGTCCTGTATTCATCCTCTATAGTAGTTTTATGGGTATTTTAAACTCGTATTTTAAAAGATTATTTTTTCCCCTGAGGAAAACCTCTAGTGAAGTATTTTATTTTGTATTTGTCATCTGCTCTTCAATGAAAGCTAAGTCACTTC
>NW_024097984.1:0-70686 GCF_016545835.1 Crotalus tigris | reverse complement strand
CTGATCGCAAAGCCCGTGAAAGAATAACAACGATGATGCAGGGCAAACGCCCAGTGGCTGAGTATACACAAGAATTCCGAGCCATTGCCAGCAAACTGAATTGGCCAGAAGACATCCTCCTTGGCCGTTTCAAAGACGGACTAAACTATGATCTATATGATGCTTGCCTGCCCCGAGGAGACCCACATCGACTTGAGGAATGGTACGTCTTGGCCGAGGAAGCAGAGATCGACATATTGAAGAGGCATCGCCGAGGAAAACAATGGAGCCGCCCCCCGCCTGAGCTGACACACCAACCGGTGAAATCATCGGATACCGCCAAGAAGCAGATGGGGTGTTTCAAGTGCGGAAGAGAAGGGCATCGAGCTGTAGAATGCCGCTCAAAGGCCCCCCAGCACAACCCAGACAGATCCCCAATCAACAAACCCAGAGGTTATTCAGCTAAGCCAAAAGAAACAGCCATGAAAATGATGGAAATTGCAGAAAACCCCACCTCTGCTCACCAAGGGGAAAGAACTCCAGCCTACACCACAGGGACGGTGGATGCCTCAGATGACAGCTCGGAAGGCGAACCCCTGGTAAGTGTACGCATCACACCCATCTTCAAAACAGTGACTATATTAATCCCCCCCATGCCCGAAGCTGTGAAGGTGAAAGCCTTAATAGACTCTGGCTGCACCCGCTGCCTCATTAGCCCAACACTAGTGGGGAATCTGTGCATCCCATCCAGGAGACTGGAACAACCAATCTCATTTGGCCAGCTAGATGGATCCATAGGCAGGGGGGGTGCAAGCTACCACTATGCCCCTCTGCATACACCTTCTCCCCTGGGCAACCATGAAGAGGACTTAACGTTTGTGGTGACCCCAGTATGGAATGCCCATGATCTAGGTATGGAAGTTGTTGAATAAATGAACCCGCTTGGGGATAATTGAGACGAACAGAAATCAAATGCCGAAGGGGACCATATTGACACTGTAAAACCCATAGAGGCTACCAGAATCAAGAATAGAAAAAGCATCCATAGGAGAGGAAAAAAGATTAACAGAAATACCAGAGGAATATAGGGACCTTGCTGAAGTCTTCAGTGAGGAGAGGGCGAATGAGCTTCCCCCCCACCGACCCACATACTGTACCATTGAATTCAAGCCTGGGGCAAAACTCCCGAAGCCCAGATTATACTCCATGAGCCCAAAGGAGAAGGAGGAAATGGAAAGATTTATAAAAAAAAAACCTAGAGAGAGGTTTCATTGAGCCAGCCAAGCCTAAAGTGGCTGCCCCGGTCCTTTTTAGAAAGAAGAAGGATGGCTCTTTACGTTTATTCTTGGATTATAGGCCCTGAACACAATCAGATGAAAGCAACCTGATACCTGCTGCCCCTCATGAAAGACATCTGTCACACCTATCTAAAGGGAAATTTTGTTCTAAACATAGACTTAGGGAATCTTACTATCGCTTGAGATCAAGGAACGAGGACGAATGAAACTGCATTTAACTGCCCCATGGGTGCTATCAATTCAAAGTCTTGCCATTTGATTACAAGGGGCCCTGCAGTCTTTATGCAATTAATCACTGACGTTCTAAGGGAGCACCTGATTAAGGGGGTCCTTGTTTACTTGGACGACATTCTTATCTTTACCGAAACAAAAGAAGAACACGTCAAACTTGTCAGAGCGGTTTTAAAGAAGCTGCGAGCCGCTCACCTATATGCCAAACTCTCAAAATGCGAATTCCACCAGGAAAGGATAGACGACCTAGGCTATCGCATATCCCCACCGGGCATTGAAATGGACCCGGAGAAGGTCAAAGCAGTACTAAATTGGGCACCACCCCGCACAAGAAAGCAACTACAAAGTTTCCTGGGCTTTGCAAACTTTTACCGCCAATTCATCCCCTCATTTGCCCAGATAGCCTTGCCCCTCACTAACTTACTAAAAACGAAGGGAGCATCCTCAGTACAACCTAGCGCCAGCCACTTAACATGTACAATGAGTGCCAAGCCTCTTTGAGAGACTAAAGAGACTTTTTTCTGCCGAACCAGTACTAAGGCACCCAGATATGGACAAGCCCTTCATAATACAGGCAGATGCAAGTGATGTGGCAGTGGGGGCTGTGCTATTACAAGAAATTGATGATGCAGTATTGCAACCCTGTGCATATACATCTAAGAAACTCACGGAAACAGAACAGCGCTGGCCCGTATGGGAGAAGGAGGCTTATGGGATACTTTGGGCATTACTCACGTGGCGACAGTTCCTGGAAGGCAACAAAATCCCCTTCCAGGTGTGGACTGATCACAAAAATTTAGAAGCCCTGAAAACTTCCAGGAAACTCAATCCCAAACAGGCCCGCTGGTCCCAGCATTTTCACCAATTCCAATTTAAGCTCAATCATTTACCAGGAAGAAAGAACTTCCTGGCAGATGCTCTATCTCGCTGCCCCATATCAGCGCACGAACCACAGACTCTAGACCAAACTAATGGCAGGAATCACAACTGCAGCGCCAGTAACCACAAGAACCCAACCAAATAAAACCACAACTGGACAGCCAAACTGGGATTGAATTCAGAAAAAGTTTGGAAACAGATGAATGGTTCCAGAAAAACAACCGTGTGCACAATGAGAGACGGATTGCCTTGGGTAGGGGAAAAGTTATATATACCAACAACTCAAAGACTAACTTTCATGCACCTTTGCCATGACACAAAATCAGCAGGGCATTTTGGATTTGTAAAAACTTTACACTTAATTAAACTGCAATTTTGGTGGCCATCAATAAAAAAGGACATAGAAAGTTATGTTGCCAGCTGCCCAACCTGTGCATCAGCAAAGAGGTTGCAAGGGAAATCGCCAGGGCTATTACAACCAGTGGCAATCTCAGCCCCCTGGAGGGATACCATGGATTTTATAGTGGAATTGCTGAAGCAATGGGAAATACTGTTATCTGGACAGTCACTGGACCTATTTTCCAAACAGGTGTTCACTGTTATCTCTTGCCAAAATTCTCACTGCAAGGCCCTTACAAAACTTTTTTCCGCACTTTACAGATTGCAACGGCACCCACACGCATCATCTCTGATAGGATGCAATTTACGTCTACATTTTGGAAGGAATTTTTATCCCTCTTAGGGACCACTCAGGGACTGACATCTAGCCATCACCCTCAGACAGATGGACAAGTGGAACGCTGCCAGTCGGTACTTGAGCAATATTTGAGATGTTTTTTAAATTTCCAACAGAGTGATTGGACGGACTTACTTCCTTTTGCAGAAGTTGCCTACAATAATGCATTCCACTCCAGCACAGGCTACACTCCTTTTCAAATAGCCAACGGCCAAAGTTTCAACCCTATGCCAGAGTTAACCCCAAAAGAACCAACGATCCCTTCACTGAAAGAATGGATGGAAAACCTACAAAACACCTGGCCAATAGTCAGAAAATCACTAGATGAAGCTAGGCGGGCATACAAAGCACAAGCCGATAAAACAAGGGTTGAGCCTACACCATTCATTATAGGAGAAATGGTGTACTTATCTACAAAATACCTAAAGTCCCTACAGCCCTGTAAAAAACTTGGACCAAAATATATAGGACCTTTTCCAATTAAAAGAATCATAAATCCAGTAACAGTAGAATTAGAATTACCCAAAAATCTCAGGCAAATACACCCAATTTTTCATTGCAGCTTGCTGAAAAGAGAGCATCAGTCACCTCTACGGCCAAAAATCCCCCCCCCACCACCTCCAATCATGGTGGAGGGTGAACAACACTTCGAAATAAAAGAGATCCTTGACTCTAGGAGATATCGTGGAACAACTCAGTACCTAGTTGCCTGGAAACACCTCCCTGCCTCACAAAATGAGTGGGTCCATAAACGTCACGTCAGAGCCCCGAAGCTATTGAAGAAGTTTCACACAGAGTATCCTAACAAGCCTAACTAAATTTTTTACTTGTGTTTTCTTTCAGGTGGATCTCTCTTATTGTTAAGAGGGGCCGGATGTCAGAATCCAATTATATTTCATCTTTAATTATCAAACATAGAAACTCCCAATTCTGCCTTCTCTGGATTCTGCCATAAGAGGGAGAAAAGGGGGAGAGCAAAGGGGCTTTATGGCCCTCACTTCCTTCAGCACACTTCAAAGGACTGAATGTGTGTTTATTGTGGCCTCTAAGCTTTAACATATCAAAGAAGAGTAATTGCCTTTCATGTAGTTATCTGAAGTCTCCATCCAGACGGAAGAAGAAAGGGGATGGAATTGTGATACTTGAAACTATCACTGGAAGGGGGGTTGATTGGGTGGGACTACTGGGGAACCCCTTAAAACCTTGAATGGGAGAGCTTGAACCCCAAGTCCTGTCTAGCATGCCTGCAACCATTTTCTCTTAATAAAGGATTCCTGTTGGAAGAATTATTCCAGAGAGTTCTGTCTTCTTAAGATGCAAAGTGGGGACGTGCAGTGCCTGGAGATAGCAGAATAGAAGAGAAAGAACTGGAGAAGATAACAAAATACAAAGACCTACAAATAGAAATAGAAAGACTGTGGCAAAAGCAAGCAAGGGTAGTACCAATAGTCATAGGCTCCTTGGGTGCAATCCCAAAACAACTGGAGCACCACTTGAACACCATTGGCATTGACAAATTTGCTATTAGTCAATTGCAAAAGGCGGCCTTACTAGGAACTGCTTCCATCCTGCGACGATACCTGTAATACCATCAAACATCCACATCTGCCTATCCCAGGTCCTGGGTAAGGACTCGATAGGTAGACAAAATGCCAAATCCAGTCTGAACATCTGGCTGACTGTGCGATGATTGATAATAATAATAATGATGATGATGATGATGATGGTGGTGGTGGTGGTGATGGTGGTGGTGGTCATCTAGTCCAACCCCCTGCTCAGGCAGGACAACCTATACCAGTGATGGCGAACCTTTTACAGACCGAGTGCCCAAACTGCAACCCAAAACCCACTGATGTATCACTGGGTGCCAGGTGGGCGTGGCCCATTGGGTGGGCGTGGCTGCGGTGGTAACGGCAGACTGGGTGGGGCTAAAAAGTTCAATCAATCAATTCTAACTTAGTGAGATCTTTTTTTTCCCCGCGAGAAGTTGAAATTGATTGATTGATTGAACCTTTTTTTTTTTTTTTTGCACACGGGAGGTTTTATAAAAGGTTTTATAAACCCCAGCTGAAGGCCTAGGACTGGGGCAACGGCACGCGTGCCCAATGAGAGGGCTCTGAGTGCCACCTGTGGCACGCATGCCATAGGTTCGCCACCACAGCCCTATACCATTTTTGGACAAATGGCTGTCCAGTCTCTTCTTAAAGATTTCCAGTGTTGGAGCATTCACCGTTTCTGGAGGCAGGTTGTTCCACTGGTTAGTTGTTCTAACAGTCAGGAATTCTCCTTAGTTCCAGGTTGCTTCTCTCCTTGATTAGTTTCCATCCATTGCTTCTTGTCTTGCCTTCAGGTGCTTTGGAGAACAGCTTGACTGCCTCTTCTTTGGGGCAGCCCCTGAGATATTGGAACACTGCTATCCTGTCCCCCCTCGTCCTTCTCTTCGTTAAACTGGACATACCCAATTCCAGCAACTGTTCCTTATATGTTTTAGCCTCCAGTCCCCTGATCATCTTTGTTGCTCTTCTCTGCACTCTTTCGAGAATGAGGGACTCCAGCATGGTGGAGGAGACCTGTTCAGCACCTGAGGTCTTGGACTCTGGAACTGACCGGGGCAATGCAGACCACCTCTGAACCCACAGAGGGTCCAGGATGTGGGAAGAATTTATAAATTATATAACTGTGTTAGAAATATTGTATATGGCAGGGCTTTTCAACCAGTGCTACGGGTACCACCTGTGGTCCATTGGCACCTGGCAGGTGATACGCGACCATCCTAGAAAAGGGGTAGCGGGGGAGGGGAATGAGCTGAACCGATGACAGCACTGCACATGCCTGAGCGAGAGACGGCTGGAGCTGCAGGGCTCAGCGGAAGCGCCAGGATCAGTGCCGCTTTCCAGCTGATCGGCGCTTCTTTGGGGCTGTCAGGGCTCAATGGAAGCGCCAGGATCAGCGCCAGGCTCCAGCTGGAAAGCAGCACTGATCCTGGTGCTTTTGCTGAGCCCAGAAGAAGCACCAATCAGCTGGAAAGCAGCACTGATCCTGGCGCTTCTGCTGAGTCCAGAAGAAGCGCCGATCAGCTGGAACGTTGCAGCCTCTCCAGGGTCTTGTGATTGACATTCAGATGCTTGGCAACTGATTCATATTTATGACAGTCACAGTCTCCCAGGGTCACGTGAAGTGACCAAAACCTGCTGCAACCACCCAGCAGATGGGGGGAATAAAAACCAAACACCCCCCACCCCACCCCCATTGCCAATCCTCAACAGAAATGCTCACAACAATGAAAACCTAAGACAGGAGGAAGAGCACCGCCAGGTGGGCAGGCAGGTGTCTTGCTCGGCTGTGGCTTGGGGGGCACTTTTTTCAGGGCCATTGTAACTTCGAACAGTCATTAAGCGAACTGTTGTAAGTCGAGGACTACCTGTACTTTATCACTTTTTTCCCTTTTCTTTTTTTTGGTCATCAAGTTTTTGACACCTTGCTAGGCGACTGGTGGTATTCGGATATTGCCATATCCTAAAAGTGGTACAATGGGTGAAAAGGTTGAAAAGCCCTGCACTACCGGGCCATGGTGTAGGGAATCATAAGTTTGCCAACGTAGGTCTCCAACAAAGTTACTGTTGAACAGCCTCCAAAATCCTTTTGAACTTACAGCAAATGTAAATAATTGTTGAACACTTATTTCAAATTATAAATACCCGCAAGCAAGCACAGAAAAATTAAATGAACACAATGGGAAGATAATTATAACACAGTTCAAAGGAAGAGACTTAATTCACATCTTTTGACTTAATTAATCGGAGGTGGGGCATCAACACATACATACATCTATGCCCCTTAAGTGTCACCCTAGAACAGGGGTAGGCAACCTCGGCTCTTTTATGACTTGTGGACTTCAACTCCCAGAATTCCTGAGCCAGGGTGGGGGAAACTATGGCCCCTTCATGACTGGTGGACTTCAACTCCCAGAATTCCTGAGCCAGCATGGGGGAACTATGGCCCCTTCATGACTCGTGGATTTCAACTCCCAGAATTCCTGAGCCAGCCATGCTGAGGGGAAAGGGAGAGGTTTCCAAGCTGTGCCATGCTGGCTCAGGAATTCTGGGAGTTGAAGTCCTTGAGTCATAAAAGAGCAAAGGTTGCCTACCCCTGCCCTAGTACCAGTTCGTACACACACTCACACCCCGCAAGATTCACACCAAGGACAGGCTCCCCTATAAAGCAGCCCTTTTGTATCCCATCTTCTCTGTAGCTACCCCCACAGGCAAGCAAGCCTCTTTGCTTTTGGCAATAAAGAAATACATCTCTTTTCCTCACATCTGTCTGGATTTCATTTTGATTTGTTCTTGTGCAATCCCGGCTTGAGTTGGAACCCCAAATTATTCTCCTCTGAGGAACTTCACGACGTTTTCCCAGCCGTCTTCCTTACAAAAAGTCTCACTCAAAGGACATTTGGTGGGTTTGCAGAGGTGGGCAAAGTCAGCAATCTGCAGAAAGACTGGCTGGCTTTATTTCCTGATTTGGCACACCTCTGCAGTCCCAATCAGCCGGCTTTTGCGCCTAAGGTCAGACTGGAACTCTCCATCTCCTGGTGATTGGCCCAAAATCACCCAGGCAGTTTTCACACCTAAGGCAGGACTAGAATTCACCATCTCCTGGTGATTGGCCCAAAGTCACCCAGCTGGCTTTCATGCCTAAGGCGGGACTAGAATTCACCGTCTCCTAGTGATTGGCTCAAAGTCACCCAGCTGGCTTTCATGCCTAAGGCGGGACTAGAATTCACCGTCTCCTAGTGATTGGCTCAAAGTCACCCAGCTGGCTTTCATGCCTAAGGCGGGACTAGAATTCACCGTCTCCTAGTGATTGGCCCAAAGTCACCCAGCTGGCTTTCATGCCTAAGGCGGGACTAGAATTCACCATCTCCTGGTGATTGGCCCAAAGTCACCCAGCTGGCTTTCATGCCTAAGGCGGGACTAGAATTCACCGTCTCCTGGTGATTGGCCCAAAGTCACCCAGCTGGCTTTCATGCCTAAGGCGGGACTAGAATTCACCGTCTCCTGGTGAATTGGCCAAAGTCACCCAGCTGGCTTTTATGTCTAAGGCAGGACTAGAACTCACCAGCTCCTGGTGATTGGCCAAATGTCACCCAGTCGGCATCCATGCCTAAGGCGGGACTAGAATTCACCCTCTCCCTGGCCACGCCCCCGTTCCTTCTGCAGACTCGGCTGCCTCTTAGCTGACTGTGGCCTAGTCTGTGGCCCTGACCCGTCTCCCAAGGCCCTTACAGGCAGAGTTTTTCTTTCTTGGCAAAACCACGAGATCCTTGCACGGTTTCCTCCCCACATTTCCTACAAAATCTGAACTTCAGCCGCGATCGGTGAGCTTCTGCCCTGGACACTCACAGCACATTCTTCAGCCTCTGCCAGGGGCTGGCCTCTTCCTTTCTCTGGGGATTGTGGTAATGTGTATTGGATTGTGTACACCCCTGTTGTCGCAGACATTTCTCCAATTTGCCCCCCCTCCCCATCCTATTGTGGGAACCCGGAGACGTTCCCAATGAGGCTCTGGTCAGTTGGGAGCCAAACTCCGGTGCCCCCGCCGAGGTCCCAGAGCAGCCGGGTGCGAATCCTGGCGAACACTTACCTGTAAGAGTAGATGGGCTTTGGAAAGAGGGGTGGTGGTGGTGGCTGTGGAGGTCCTGGCAGCCCCATCCTCTGGTAGGGGTGGTGGGGAGCCGAGAGGAAGGGGAGCGGAAGGGCGTTGCTGGCGAGATACTGAAAGCAGAAGAAGAGGAGAAATGCAGCTGGGCTTGCTTTCTCGGTCAGATTTTATGGTCAGTCTTTTTAAGGGCAAGGAACTAAAAAATGTGGAAAGTCCATCTTGGATTCTCAAAGCCCGCCAAGAAACGGGCTGAAAGCCACAGAGTGTAATTTGCAATAGTGGCGAATATCAGAGTGAAATTTCATTTAAAAGGCAAATGCAAAGTTCTTCCCTGAGGAAATGATACTTAATTGCATAATTCTAGGATAGGAGATTGAGGGATTGATGGGTGGATGGATGGGTGGATGGGTTATGCTCTGTGCCTTCAAGTCTGTCAACCTATAGAACAGTGTTTCTCAACCTTGACCAGTTTAAGGCATGAGGACTTCAACTCCCAGAATTCCACAGCCAGCATTGCTGGCTGTGGAATTCTGGGAGTTGAAGTCCACATGCCTTAAACTGGTCAAGGTTGGGAAACACTGCTATAGATGGCACAGAATACAGATGGCTGCAACAGCAGAACCCTGCTTCCAAATCCGTGGACAGGAATCACCTTGGTGGGAAAAGATGGAAGGAGAGAGAGGATGACCAGCTGGAGGAGGAGGGATATTCAGAGACAGTAGCGATGGGGACATCGTTGCCCCCCCAAAAATAGTCCAGTTTAGGAGCCGATTGCCATGGAGAAAAAACTATGGGGTCACTAAGAGCCAACACAGACTTGATGACCCATCTTCAAACAAACGGACATTTTGCAATAATTGGCAGATTGCAATTGTCAGTGTAGGCGTCAGCTGTGAACACAACTCCAGGCTGCTACAAGCCAAACGTTTGTGGCAATGTGGGAAAGAGAGGAAGGGAAGCAACGGGCTTCGAGGGGCCAGGTCTAAAAGGGAATGGCATCCCCCACGGAGGGTCAACCCCTCGGATGCTGCTGCCGTTCCACTTTGCAGTCAAGTCCCTCCTCCAGCGGCCCCATCCAGACCATCGGAGTGGCTTCTGCCATGTTGGAGCCCAGCTGCCTGCTTAAGTTGGGGGACGGGATGTCCAGCCCTGGTGCCCCACATCAGCTAGAACCTACGTGGGCGGGGGGGGGAACTCATTTTCTCAAGGGGCCACGTGAGAAACTGGAGCCGTCGTGGAGGGCCGAACTAACATGGCCTGTGAAGACGATATGCAGACATGCACGCACATCCGCACATCGAGAAAAAAAACGCAGTCGCCTTCAAACTACACAGTCCTCTGATTACAATAGTTCATAAAAGGAGATAAAACTCAATGTATTACTTAGCAGCAGAAATTTTGGGCTCAGTTGTCAAGTCAAGCTGTCCTCAACTTGCAACAGTTAATTTAGTGACCGTTCGAAGCTACAAAAGCACTGAAAAAAGGGACATATGATCATTTTTACACTTATGACCGTTGTAGCCTTTTGACGTGTTCAAAATTCAGAAACTCAGCAACTGATCCACTGCTGTGTCCCCAAGGTCATGGGGTCCCCTTCTCTGACCAGCAAAGGCAATAGGGGAAGCCAGATTCACTTAACAACAGTGGCAAAAAGGTCGTAAAATGGGACAAAACTCACTTAGCAACTCTCTCGCTTAGCAACAGTGGTCATAAGTGAAGGATATTTGTAAAAGCAATCCATTCAGGCTGGACAGGGCAGTCAAAAGGCCAGATGTGGACCAGGAGCCGTAAAATGGCCAGGTCTGCCCTTGGGCGTTAATGGTTCAAGGGACCCCTCCCAACTTGAATAGAATAGACTAGACTAGACTAGACTAGACTAGAATAGAATAGACTAGACTAGAATAGAATAGAATTAAAATTAGATTAGATGAATAGAATAGAATAGAATTAAAATTAGATTAGATTAGAATAGAATAGAATTAAAATTAGATTAGATTAGAATAAAATTAAAATTAGATTAGAATAGAATAGGATAGGATAGGATAGGATAGGATAGGATAGGATAGGATAGGATAGCATAGAGCTAGAAGGGACCTTGGAGGTCTTCTAGTCCAGCCACCCCCTCAAGCAGGAGAACCTATACTATCTCAGACAAGTGACTGTGTAGCCTCTTCTTGAAAATCTCCAGTGATGGAGCGCCCACAATTTCTGGTGGCCAGCTGTTCCACTGGTTAATTGTTCTCACTGTTGGGAAGTTTCTCCTTAATTCCAGGTTGCTTCTCTCTTTGGTCAGTTTCCAACCATTGTTTCTTGTCCTTCCCTCTGGCGCTTTGGAGAATAGTTTCACCCCCTCTTCTTTGTGGCAGCCCCTCAGATACTGGAACGCTGCTGTCTTGTCTCCCCTATTTCTTCTTTTCTCTGTGACTCTGTGGACAGTATGATGAAGAGGGGCAGGATGGCTGAAGGTCTCTGACCTTTAATTGGCCGGCATCTGACAGCAATGACCTTGGAAGGAGAGTTTGATAAGCAGCAGATAATCTGAGATAATCAAACCAGGAAGAAGTGACGGGCTCGGTAGGCAGAGCGATGGCCCAAGACTAGCCGAACCAGTTCCAGAGCTGATATAAGCTTGCCTGTGTGTTTTGAAGCTTCTCCAACCTCTCACCTGCAAAAGCCTTGCTCCCGTGACCCATAATCCCCAGCCAGTAGAATCCTGACCTACCCCTGGAATTGCAGAACTTGAAATCCAGGAGATTCAGAAGACCCCAAATTGGGGAAGACCATACAGGGCAAAATGGCCATTCATCAAAAGGCTTTGAAACCAAATGCACAGCTGTAGTATAGGTGGTACCTTGCTCAATAGTAGCAACTAGGAGAGGGATCTTGGAGTCCTAGTGGACCATCCCTTCAATACGAGCCAGCCGTGCGCTGCAGCTGCCCCAAAAGCCAACACAGTGCTGGGCTGCATTAGCAGAGGGATAGAATCAAGATCACAGGAAGTGTTAATACCACTTTACAAGGCCTTGGTAGGGCCACACTTGGAATACGGCATCCAGTTTTGGTCACCACGATGTAAAAAAGATGCTGAGACTCTGGAAAGAGTGCAGAGAAGAGCAACAGAGATGATTAGGGGACTGGAGGCTAAAACATATAAGGAAAGGCTGCTGGAATTGGGGATGTCTAATTTAACAAAGAGAAGGTCGAGGGGGGACATGATAGCTGTGTTACAGTATCTCAGGGGTGCCCCAAAGAAGAGGGAGTCAAGCTATTCTCCAAGGCGCCTGAAGGCAGAACAAGAAGCAACGGATGGAAACTAATCAAGGAGAGAAGCAACCTGGAACTAAGGAGAAACTTCCTAATAGTGAGCACAATTAACCAGTGGAACAGCTTGCAACCAGAAGTTATGGGTGCTCCTTCCTTGGAGCTTTTTAAGGGGAGATTGGACAGCCATTTGCCTGAAATGGTATAAGACTTCCTGCCTGAGCAGGGGTTGGACTAGAAGACCTCCAGGGTCCCTTACAACTGTGTTATTCTGTATAATCTGGGCAGATTTTCCTGAGTTGGTTGAGAAAAAAAACTAGGTATGGACTTCAAGGGGGTACTACCAAGGCTTTTCCTGGACCCCAAGCCGGCCCAGGGTTCAGACCCAGCGCCACAAAGGGCAATTGCCCCCAGATCTCCATCCCAAAGACCCCTCCTCAAATGCCAGTTTGCCTCTTTGGTAGACAGGGAAATAATTCAGCTGCGTTGAATGCAAAGGTCCTCCAGTTACAGGACTTCACTGAGCCTGGCAAATGCAGCCGGAAGCTGTGATGGGCCTTCACTTCAGCCCTTACCTGGTGGAAGGGGTGGGAGGTGCAGTACCCTGGGGGTCCGTGGGGCTGGCAGCAGTAGGGGCCGGGCTGCTCCTCCAGGGGGGCTGTTTTCAGCCTGGCATGGGCCTCCTGTGGGGAAGAGAATGTGGGGGTCCTTGAGATCTCCCCAAAGGACAAAACCCTCTCCTGCCCAGGCCAGAGAGATGTAGGAGCCAACCTAGACCCACGTGGCAGAAACCCAGGGGCCCCGGAGCACGGATGAAGCCCACCCGGCTTCTTGGCCTCCATCACCCATCATCCCCTGCTCCTGCCCTCAATTTTAGGGTTATCTGCTATCGTATCTAGTTCATGCAGCTCTGGGGGGGGGGTTTCCTTCAATCCAGGGGGAGGGCACAGAGGGATCAGTGCCCACCCACCCACCCACCCTTGCAGACCTGTCCCTGTCTGCCACCCTGAGCATAACATTACAGGCACTCCTCGGCTTGCCATGCTTCGTTTAGTGACCGTTCGAAGTTATAACAGCACTGAAAAAAGTGACCTATGGCTGGTTTTCTCTGTTAAGAGCATCATTTTCAGGGTCACGTGATCAACATTTGGCCGCTGGGCAACTGGCTCGTATCGGTGGCTATTGCAGTGTCCCGGGGTCGTGTGATCCCCTTTCAAATTTCTGTGGCTAAGCGAGACCGTCGTTAAGTGAGTTTTGCCCCATTTGATGACTTTTATTGCAACTGGTTGTTAAGCGAATCACTGAAGTTGATAAGTGAGTAACCGGGCGTTGAGTGGATCCAGCTTGCCCCGTCAGCGCCACTTGGCAGAAGGTGGCAAAAGGGGATCACGCGACACCCCCGGGACACACTGCGACCGTCGTAACTCTGAGCCAGCGGCCAAGAATTTTGATCACGCGACCGCCGGGACACTGCAAGGGTTGTGAGAGTGAAAACCGGCCATAAGTTCACTTTTTTCAGGGCTGTTGTGACTTTGAATGGTCGGTAACAACTTTGAGCGGTAAATGAAAATATATAAAAAAGCAAGAATAAAGTGTTCAGGAAATTTAATGTAACCCTTCAGGAATGCAAACAAAACTTTGATGCAATACGGACGCCTGCCTTGGGAGGGATGGGGGTTGGGGCTGGACTAGATGACCTCTGAGGTCCCTTCCAACTCCAGGCTCCTGCCCCCCTCTCGGGTTCAGCAGTTGGGGGGGTCTTCCGGAGGGGGGAGGGGGGGAGGGAGAGACCCTGGCTGGGGGGGGGCTAGATAGTTGAGCCCCAGGCTGCGGAGGCCACTAGGAACCAAGCCCATCGTCCCCGGCGCTGGCTTTCAGCTGGCCACCCAGAGGACTCACCTGGGCCGGCGGCAGGTGGGGCTCCTGCCCGAGGCTGCTGTGCGGCGTCCCGCTGCTCCAGGCCGGATCGGGGCCCAGGTGGGGCAGCTGGGCGGGAAAGCCGTCGAAGGCGTCCTGGGCCGCGCCGGCCGGGAAGGGCTGGCCGGCCTCCCCCGCCAGGGCCAGCCGCGCCTCGGGGAAGGGCTCCGCCGGCCCCGGCCGCTGGTAGGGGTGGAAGGGGCTCCGCCGGGCGCCCCCGGGGAAGCGGCCGCAGGGCGCGGCGCCCCCGTCCTCGTAGGCGGAGCGGCGGGGGGGCTCGGCCGGCGGCGGCACCTCGTAGGCGGCCGTCTCCCGGGGAAGGTGCTGGCCGGCGGGGACGCGGGCGAAGAGCTGCTCCGGGCAGGGCGGGGAGGCGGCGGAACTGCGCGGGGATCCAGGAGGGCTTCGGTCCGCCCGGCCGTGTCCGTCGCGGGGCTGGCGGTGGAAGCCCGGATGCGCCTGTGGGGAAGAGCCGCGCTGGGGTGTGAGGGACCCCGCGAAGGGGAGGGGGAGGAGAGGAGAGGACGAGGGGGGCAGAAGGGAAGGGAGAACATAGAATGGAGTGGGGTAGAGTAGAGTAGAGTAGAGTAGAATAGAGTAGACTAGACTAGACTAGACTAGAATAGAATAGAATAGAATAGAATAGAATAGAATAGAATATAGAATAGAATAGAATAAGGAATAGAATAGAATATAGAATAGAATAAATTAAAACAAGAATAGAATATAGAATAGAATAGAATATAGAATGGAGTAGAATATAGAATAGAGTAGAATATAGAATAGAATAGAATAGAATAAATTAAAACAAGAATAGAATATAGAATAGAATAGAATAAGGAATAGAATATAGACTAGAGTAGAATATAGAATAGAATAGAATAAATTAAAACAAGAATAGAATCTAGAATAGGATAGAATAAGGAACACAATAGAATATAGAATATAGAATATAGAATAGAAATTTGGTGGGCAGCTGGAAAAAGCTTGCAGGGGGAGGGAGGTATTTCAGCTTGGCAAGGGGAAGACCCCTCCTAAACCATGCGGTCCTATCTGGCACCACCCCCACCCCTGGTTCCCAGAGGAGGGGCGGCCTCCGTCCCACCCCCTCCCCAACTACATCAGCCCTGTTGCCCTGCCCAGCTCAGCAGAAAGACGGGAGAGCTCAGCTTTTTTGGGATGGGGGGCTTCAAGGACCCCCCTTCCTTCCATCCCTGGGCTGTCTGGAAAGGAGGCCAAGCAGCGATCCTCACCTGCTGGGCAGGGGACACGGTCTCTTCGCAGGCCTGCATGGCGTTTCCACGTGGGTTGCTCTCCAGGGGATCCAGAGAAGGAAACTTGATCCTGGCTTGATCCTGGAGCAAGGAAACCATTGCAGGACTCAGCCAGGAATCTGGGGCAAGAAAAAACAGGACGGGATCAAGGAAGTAAATCACATTTTTGGGGGGGGGAAGGGCTGCTGGGTTCGAGCTCTGCTTTGAACCCCCCCCCCAATTCAAAGCAAGGCCCTTCCAGAGAAAAATATTCCTAGCACCCCCATCTCTTCATCCTCCCTCACCAACCTCTGGCAAAGCAACAGCCCAGCGCCCCTCCTTCAGGGAGATTGTGGGGGGGGGGGGTCTAGAAACATGAAATATACATAAATAAATAAAAGAGATGCCAAGATAAGCCATTTGTCACCAGCGTAGGCAGGGCTGAGTCCCAGGGCGGGCAGCAAGGAGGACGGGTCCGGAGAAGACAGGTAGCGACGGGGGTGTCGTACGGAGGAGCAACAACCGGGAGGCCCTGAGTTCTAGTCCTGCCATAAGCATGGTATGCTGGCTGGGGAATTCTGGGAGCTGATGTCCACATATCTTTAATGTTGCCACGGTTGAGAAACGCTGACTTATATGATGCCGCTGCTATAGGGCAGGGGTCCCCAACTTTGGCCACTTTATGACTTGTGGACTTCAACTCCCAGAATTCCCGAGCCAGCTATGCTGGCTCGGGAATTCTGGGAGTTGAAGTCCACAAGTCGTAAAGTGACCAAGGTTGGGGACCCCTGCTCCAGGGCAGATAAAAAGAAAAAAGAAATCCTCTGTGGAACTCCCATCCACCTGTTCATCCCCTCCCCCACATAAACACACAACAGGGGGCAACCTTCCGCTGGGCCGGGACTTTCCCCCCCCCCAACACCTGGAGAGTTGTGGGCCCGGCAAGGGAAGTGTGTGTGTGCAGGGGGGGGCGCTGCTACGAGATGGGAGCGCGAACCCTCCGCAAGGGTGCAATACGCACCGGGGAGGAGACCCCAAAGAATCCTGGCGCTCCGCTGGCTGCTGCTCCCCCGTTTCCCCCAAGGCGAACAGGGGGGGGGGCAAAAAGCCCCCCCTCCTCAGCTTCTGTAGTTCAAAGGGGGCGGCAGGCACACGCGGGGCGGGCCGAATCGGAAAACCAGAGCGACGGGGGGGGGCGCATTCCAAGCCGGCGAGGGCTGCGCGGAGCTGGCGGCGGTGCGCACACGCTTCCACTTGTCGGGGGTGGGGGGAACGAGGGGGGGGGTCGCCCCTGGATCCAGCTCCTGCCGACAAGGCTGGCGGGGATGAAAAACGCCCCCCCCCTTCCCCGGTGTCTCAAGGCAGGCCGCGGCAAGGGAGCCGAGCTCACCTGGTAGACCAGGTGAGCCAAAGCGAAGGGGGCGGGGGGGCCTAATCCAGCCCCAGGAACACAAGGGCCGATTGGAAGACACCTGTCTGCGGACCGGGGGGCGGGGGGGGCGATTTCCCCTGGGATTTCCCCTCTCCCTGCCTGGGAAGGAGATCAAAGGCGAGCGCATTTGCTATCCCGAAGGAAAAGACCCCGCCGCGAATCGTGTCCCGCTCCGGGCATCCGAGAAGCTGGAAGGGGCCTCGGAAGGAGCGGGAGGGGGCGACAACCAAGGCCCGGGAAAAGACGGGGCGGGGGGGGCTCCGGGTCCTCCACCAAGAGACACCAGGAATCGTCCGGTGGTCAGACTGGCGTTAAAACCGTTTAATGACATTAAAATGCAAAGGCTGAGCGGGTCTCTGGCCAAGACCCCCCCCCTCCCACCCTAGACAGGGATCCCGGCCTTCGGTGACCGGAGTCTGACCGGGGATGGGAGAGGGCAGGTGGACGGGGCGCCCGCTGGCCCGGGCGGCGGAGGCTCCCGGCGCCGCTGGGGGGGGCTGCAGCAGAGTCGCCCCCCCCTCCGCTTCTCGGGGCTTCAGGGCGGCTCTCTGCGCTGGGCCGGGCCGGGCCGGGGGGGGTCTCCCCGGCCCCACGGGGACCCAGACGCCCCGCTGCCCTCCCGGCCCCCTCGCCACGCCTGGAAGACCCGTTCAGAGGGGGACCCCCGCTCTTCCCGTTCCCGGTCTGGAGGAGGGACGGATACTCGGGCGGGGGGCTCCCCGGGGGCCCCTGAAGCGCCGGACGGAGCTGCAGCCTCCGGGCCCCAGCGGGCGAGCTCTGCCGCCCTTCGCCCGGGCTCCGCGTGGCTTGGCGGGCGGGGAGCGGCTCGCCGGCGCCGGGCCTGACCGCAAGAACCCGCCGCCCCGGTTGCCGGCTCGCTCGCTCGCCCGCCCGGCCTCCGGGGCTGCAGGAGCGCTCCGTCCTCGCTGCCGGCCGCCCGCGGCTGCCGTCCGTGTCAAGAGCGGGCGGCGCCTTTCACCCGTCGGAGCCGTCCGGACCGCCTGCGCCGCGGTCCCGCTTGGCCCGCGCGTCTCCCCTTCCAGCCCCCTCCTGACCCAGAGAGGGGGGGCAGAAAACGGGGGCGGACCGGAGAGCCCCCCTCGAAGAGGCCCCGAACTTGTGACGTTGCCGTTACTGTGATTGTGACTGCACAATTAGAAGTTCTGTAGCCCCTTTTCACGCACAGCTCACCAAAATGGGGTCCCTTTTAAGAAAGCTGTCGAGGGGCCACCTTTGGCTTTTTGGCTATCCTAGACTGACATAACTCTCCTACAATATGATAATCCTGTTGTTGTCGTTGCTGTTGTCACTGTCATTGTTGTTATGGGCTCCAGTTGCTCCCCCCCCCCCAGAATCCCTTTGCCTCAGTCCAGATGGTCTCCATACTTGTAGGGCCCCAAATGTCCAGCTAGGGACTCCTAATCAGGTTCCACTGATTTGGCCAAGGGGGGGAGGGGTCTCCTTCCTGCTTCCTCCCCACAAGGGGCAGCTGGAAGAATAAATAGTCCAGTGGTTCTCAACCTGTGGGTTGGGACCCCATTTGGGGTCGAACAACCATTTCACGGGGGTCACCAAACAACGCAGTCCACCATTTTCCCCCCCCCTTTTCCTTAGCTGTGCTACTCCCTTTTATTCTACTGGCTTTTGAAAGCCAATAGAATAGACTCTCTTGAATAGAGTCTAATTCTATTGGCTTTCCAAAGCCAATAGGAATTGTCCAGGCTGTCTCTGCCCTGCTGAGCCCACCAAAAGTCCCATTCTGCAAACGGTGCTGCACCGGTTGAGTAGTCCTCGACTTACGACCGGTTGAGTAGTCCTCGACTTACAATCGGTTGGGGGTCGCGGCATTAAAAAGGTTGAGAACCACTGAATTAGAGTAATATTTTTATCGTCACTTTGAATGTACCCTAATCGGCATACATTAAAATGAAATTTCGTTGCATTCAGTTCTCAAAGGCTCACCCCTCCAATATACACCACATAGCTATGACAATAAATAAAGAAGGAAGGAAGGAAGGAAGGAAGGAAGGAAGGAAGGAAGGAAGGAAGGAAGGAAAGAAAGAAAGAAAGAAAGAAAGAAAGAAAGAAAGAAAGAAAGAAAGAAAGAAAGAATTATGCATATACCACATCTATGCCCACACTGGGAGATAAATGCCAGCAGGGTCAGGTACCCTGAAGGCAAGGGAGGGGCACAGCTGCAGACCCCAGGAAGGCCCAGCTTGCCGTTTCTACCAAAGAAAATGGTGGCATCTGGTTGCCCCCCCCCCAGCCTTCCCCCCAAAGCTCTGCAGTTGGAAAGTGTGAAGGGGGGAAACGGGGGTTTGGTCAGGGCTGTCACTGGTGCCCCCCAGGATTGAAGGGTGCCCATTGGTTGCTTCCTGTAGGGAAGTCTGGCACAGAACGGCACCGTTCACGCCACAAACTTCTGAAACGAATCTGGGGTGCCGGAACTGCAGCCCCTAAAGCCGCGGAAGGACAAGGAATAAGGCCGACGCTGGTCAAGCTTAGCAAGGTGTGTGTGTGAATGTGGCCCTGGGACCAGGGTCTTCGCTGTGGGATGCTGGGAAGAGGAGTGCAAAGGGGGCCACTGAAAGGGGGGGGCTTTGTGTGCATTTTAGGGGCACACACACGCTCCCGTTCCCAATAAACGTGGAGCATTCAAAGTTACAACATTACTGGAAAAAGGGGCTGATGACCGTTTTTCACACTTGTGACCGTGGCAGCCTCCCCCGGTTATGTGATTTATACTGGGGCGCTTGACAAGTGGTACCTATTTAGGACGGTTGCGCAGGGTCTCCGGGGGGATCACAGGATCCCCTTTTGCCACTTTCTGACAAGCAAAGTCCATGGGGAAGCCGGATTCACTTCATAACCGTGTGACTAATTTAACGATGGCAATGTTTTGCTTAATAACGATGGGAAAGAAAAGTCGTAAAATGGGCCAAAACTCACTTAACAAATCTCTCCCTTAGCAACAAAAATTTTGGGATCGATTGTGGTTGTAAGTTGAGGACTAGAAGCAAAAGTGTAGTAACAGTTATCCAGGAGAGAAAATGGTTCTCCTGCTGGAGCAGGGGGGTTGGACTAGAAGACCTCCAAAGTCCCTTCCAGCTTCTATTCTATTCTATTCTATTCTATTCTATTCTATTCTATTCTATTCCATATTCTATTCTATATGCTATTCTATTCTATTTTCCTATTCTATTCTATTCCTTATTTTACTTCTATTCTATTCTATTCTATTCTATTCTATTCTATTCTATTCTATTCTATTCTATTCTATTCTATTCTATTTTCCTATTAAATTCTATTCCTTATTTTAATTCCATTCTATTCTATTCTATTCTATTCTATTCTATTCTATTCTATTCTATTCTATTCTATTCTATTCTATTCTATTTTCCTATTCTATTCTATTCCTTATTTTAATTCTATTCTATTCTATTCTATTCTATTCTATTCTATTTTCCTATTCTATTCTATTTTCCTATTCTATTCCTTATTTTAATTATATTCTGTTCTGTTCTATTCTATTCTATTCTATTCTATTCTATTCTACTCTACTCTACTCTACTCTACTCTACTCTACTCTACTCTACTCTACTCTACTCTACTCTATTCTATTCTATTCTATTCTATTCTATTCTATTCTAATTTCTAGCTGCCAGCAGCTATCCCACCTGGGGTGGGGTCTGGTCATTCTTTATCCTTCACCTCCTCCCTTTCAAGGGGGGAGCTTCTGTCCAGTTTAATGTCATCCCACAGAGACACAAGACGGTTTTTCAAAAGACAGCTGAACTTCGTTGGTTTTTTCCTTGAAAACATTTCACTTCTCATTAAACCTTTCCATTCCCCACCATTCAGTCAGAACTGAAGAAGCTTCTTGGATGAGAAGTGAAATGTTTTCAAGGAAAAAAACCAAGAATGTCCAGTTCGAAAAAAAGCATCTTTGGGGACAATGGTGACTCGGAGGATGTAGAATTTCCATAGACATCCTAGAGAGAAAATGGCTGGCCTAATTTCTAACTGCCGTTCAATTTCCAGGTCCTTTTCTGCTCTCACGTCTGGCAGAATATAACAGAATACTATAACAGAGCTGGAAGGGACCTTGGGAGGTCTTCTAGTCTAACCCCCTGCTCAGGTAGGAAACACTATACCAGGGGTAGGCAACCTTGGCTCTTTTATGATTCGTGGACTTCAACTCCCAGAATTCCTGAGCCAGCATGGGGGAACTATGGTCCCCCCATGACTGGTGGACTTCAACTCCCAGAATTCCTGAGCCAGCATGGGGGAACTATGGCCCCCTTTATGACTTGGGGACTTCAACTCCCAGAATTCCTGAGCCAGCATGGGGGAACTATGGCCCCTTCATGACTGGTGGACTTCAACTCCCAGAATTCTTGAGCCAGCATGTGGGAATTATACCCCCCCCCTCATGACTCATGGACTTCAACTCCCAGAATTCCTGACCCAGCATGGCTCAGCTTGGAAACCTCTCCCTTCCCCCTCAGCATGGCTGGCTCAGGAATTCTGGGAGTTGAAGTCCACGAGTCATAAAAGAGCCAAGGTTGCCTACCCCTGCATTATACCATTTCACACAATTTATCCCCTTAAAAACGTCCAGTGTTGGAGCATTCACAATTTCTGGAGGCAAGTTGAGCATTATTTATCCTTGGACATACTCCCCCTCCCAAGAGTTGGAAGGGACCTTGGAGGTCTTCTAGTCCAACCCCCCCTGCTTGAGCAGGAGATCTTACTCCGGGGGTCTACAACGTTGGAACATTTAAGACTTGTGGATTTCACCTCCCCCAGTTGAAGGGGGAGCATTTTTTGCTAAAATGAGCAGGCAGTGAGTGGGTGGCCCCCAAAGGCCCCACCTTCTGACTCATCCCTGGGATGTTTCTTTGGAACAGGAGCTGGACACCCAACTCTGCCCGCGGAGATGCCCCGAGGGAGGGACTGGCTCTGCAAGGTTTGATCCTGCAGGGGTGGATGTAGCCCCTGCAGGCAGCCGGCCTCACGCCCATTTTCTGCAGAAGGGAGGATGCGTTGATAAGGAGGCCACCAACTGCTGCCCAGAACTGCACAGCAAGGAGAGGGCCACGCCTGGGCCCTATCTGGGCCCCAGATCTGCACACCTCAGGGAAAACATCTGCCCAGCTGTGGCACTGCGGCATCCCTTCTTGTTCCCCTGGGGTCTTCACTGCTCTGACACCACCCCCACCCCTCCACATGCCATGTGAGCACAAGAGAAGACCTTGACCATTTGGCCAGGCCTGGAAGAAAATCTTTGAAGCTTCTTGCCCACGAAGGCCAAACATCTGGAGGACCCAGCTGCAAAAAGCCAGGCCAGTCTTTGAGCAGGAGTTGGGTGGGATATGGGCAGGGAGCATCATAGAGAATAACAGAGTGGGAAGGGATCTTGGCGGTCTTCTAGTCCAACCCTGTGCTCTAGGGGTGTCCAACCTTGCAAGTTTTGTGGACTTCAACTCCCAGAATTCCCCAGCCAGCATAGCTGGCTGGGGAATTCTGGGAGTTGA
Organism: Crotalus tigris; assembly: GCF_016545835.1. Taxonomy (NCBI): domain Eukaryota; kingdom Metazoa; phylum Chordata; class Lepidosauria; order Squamata; family Viperidae; genus Crotalus; species Crotalus tigris. The sequence continues at coordinate 48,499 of NW_024097984.1, read as the reverse complement.
AGTCCACAAGTCTTAAAGTTCGCAAGGTTACCCTTACGCTATGCTGGGAGTTGAAGTCCATGAATCATAAAAGAGCCAAGGTTGCCTACCCCTGCGCTATACCATTCCAGACAAGTGGCTGTCCAGTCTCTTCTTAAAAACCTCCAGAGATGGAGCACCCACAACTTCTGGTGGCAAGCTGTTCCATTGCTTAATTTTGCTTAAGTCTACATTTAAACAGCCAGCAAATCTCAAAGAATCTGGACAGAAGCAAGTCAGCTTGTTTAGTCGCAACTGATCAGAAGGCCCCTGGACCTCCCGCCATTCCAGCTGCTTCTTCTGTCTCTCTGGTTACACTCCCCCCCCCCAAAAAAACCCCCAGAAACCCCCCTGAGATCAGAGAGACGGAAGGAAGATCTTCGCAAAGCCCCCAGGACGAGAGGGGGGTAAGAGCCACCAGCCCTGGGGTAAGAAATTCCTAATTGTGGTGGGCAAGCAAGGGAAGACTTAGGTTGCCCCTTGCACCCTTCATTGCTGTGGGCACCTGTGCCAAAGCATCGCTGTCCCAGCAGGTGACAGACGTGGCCTTCAGAAGTGGAGAAAAACTCAAGGTTTACGCAGATTCGCCGTCCTTCAGGGGTGCTTCTCTAAAAGGCAACTGGAATTTTGGGGTTTTCTTCCTTGAAAGAAGAAGAACCAAAGAAGCTTCCCAAATTCCAGTATCTCAGGGGCTGCCCCAAAGAAGAGGGAGTCAAGCTAGTCTCCAAAGCCCCTGAAGGCAGGACAAGAAGCAACGGATGGAAACTGATCCAGGAGAGAAGCAACCTAGAACTAAGGAGAAACTTCCTGACAGTGAGAACAATTAACCAGTGGAACAACCTGCCTCCAGAAGTTGTGAATGTTCCAACACTGGAAGTTTTTAAGAAGAGACTGGACAGCCATTTATCTGAAATGGCAGGAGGGTCTCCAGCTTGAGCAGGGGGCTAGACTAGAAGACCTCCAAGGTCTCTTACAGCTGTATTCTATTGATTGATTGAGAAATGAAATGTTTTCAAAAGGAAAAAAAAACACGTCCAAATGACCTTTTGGAAAAAGCACCTTTGGGACAAGAAAACTGGCGGTGTCCTGGCTGGAGACTCACTTGGGGCAGCCCTGGACCAAAGCTGGCGGAGTCTCTCCCTGCCCTATTGAGTTGGGGGTTGCTGGGTCTTGCTTTTTTGCAGGGGGGCTCCTGAGTGTGGCCAGGGGGGGTCAGTGCAGGGGGTCAGAGACGGTGGGGGAGAACTGGGGGTTTGTTCCTACTCACCAATCTATTTCTAGCTGTGCTGTGAAGCTGAGCCCACCGTAAACCCCAGGGCCTTCAGTGTCCCAATAAATAGGGCAGGGAGAGACCCCCGCCGGGCCTGGTCCAGGGCTGCCCCGAGTGGCTCTCCAGCCAGGACACCCCCTGCCCCGCAGCCGCCGTGGGTGTCGTGCCCGCCGTTGTTTTCCTGCGCTGCCGTAGCTGCTGGGCTGATGCCATGTTCCTCCTTTTACAAAAAGGCGTGTGGGTGACCCGCCCAGGTGGTTTCTGTTCCTGGCTTGTTCCAGGCTGGGCGTGGGGCCTTTGCTGCCTTCTCTGGGGAGCCCCACCCGTGGCCACTCCTTCCCTCCCACCGGGAATCGCCCACAAGGAGCTTTGTAATTACCTTCATTTGATCTGTGGGGCGGATTTGGGAACTTTATGGGCAAGGAGCTGAGTAGGTAGAAAACCTGGACGGCTGATTCAGGGAGCAGCAGACGGTGGGGTGGGGTGGGGTGGGGGGTGCCCAGCCAGGAAGACGGAGCCTTGCAGCCCAGTCTCTAGGGAGGGAAGGCTTGAGCGTATGAAGGACAGGGAGCCTTTGAGCGTGTACAGAATGCTTCTCTCCCTTAGCCCACCACTACTACGAGGTAAACCAAGCACCCAGTACGTGCAATGATGAAGTGGGCCAGCTGGGATGGAGTAAAAACATTACTGCTTATAAAGATTTTTTTGTACCTTAAGGTTGAACTGTGGGGTCTTCGGTGCTCTCCGAGCTTGGCTGTTTTCTTGCAGACGTTTTATGACCCAAACTGGTCAACATCATCAGTGCTAGAAGCGGGGTGCATTTGCAGAGAGGAGGAGGAGGAGGAGGAGGAGGAGGAGGAGGAGGAGCTGGTGGAGGAAGAAGAGGAGAAGGAGGAGGAAGAGGAGGAAGATTGTGGGGTCCTTGCTGCTCTCTGAATTGGGTGGTTTTCTTGCAGAAGTTTCATGACCCAAAAATTAACATCTTCAACGCTACAAGGAAATGAGGTTGTGGAAAGGAGGAGGAGGAAGAGGAGGAGGAGGAGGAGGAGGAGGAGCATAATGACTATGGGGTCCTCTGAGTTTGGCTGTTTCATTGTCCAAACTAGAGAACATCATCAGTGTTATTCCTAGTTTGGGTCATGAAACGTCTGCAAGAAAACAGCCAAGCTCAGAGCACCAAGGACCCCCCATTACTACTTAACGCTGCCCCAGTTGCCCCATTGGCCCCTGCCTTGGGGGGAGGGGGGCAGAGGCCGAGCTGAAAGCCTCTGCTGATCCGTTGCCCCACAGATAAAAGCCAGGCTGCCCATTTTGTCTGCTGCCAAAGAGAGCCTTCAAGCCCTCCAGAGATCTGCAATGGGGAGGGGAGGGCTACGCTCATCCCCTGCCAGGGGGTCACCAGCTGAGCTGTGGGCAGAAAGGAAGGCTGCCAAGACTGGCAGGAGCCTCGGAGGCTGCTTCAGAGGAAGAGGAAGCCACTCCTCACTCGAGACCACAAAGTCTTTGCTCCTCCATCAGTCTTTCTGACTGGCATCCACCCTAAGCATCCTTGCCCTTCCCCGGAGCTCTGAGTCTACTTCCCATCTCTGTCTCTCAGAACCAAACCCACCCCAGGTGCCTCCTGGTTCCTGGATGTGCTGGAACTGCCAGGGAGGACCCCAGAGTCTGGGGTCTGGTGGGCCACACCAACCTCCTCCTCCATCTGCTCTCAGATCAGCCTCATATGGGTAGAATCCCCTCCTAGCCGTTGCAGCTGTGACAGAGGATACTTGGGCCACCCCCGTGCCGCCAGGGCCAGCCATGGCGCATACGTCCAGACCCCCATTTGGAGAATGAGAGAGGGGGCAGAACAGCAGACCAGGAGCCCTGGGTTACAACAGTTCATAAAAGGAGACAAAACTCAATGTATTACTTAGCAGCAGAAATTTTGGGCTCAGTCAAGTCAAGTTAATGGTTCAAGGGTCCCCTCCCAATTCTAGAATAGAATAGAACAGGGTAGGATAGAATAGAGTAGAGTAGAGTAGAATAGAATAGAATAGAATAGAATAGAATAGAATAGAATAGAATAGAATAGAATAGAATAGAATAGAATAGAATAGAATGGAGAAATGTAGAGTAGAGTAGAGTAGAATAGAAGAAGTGAAGAATAGAATAGAATAGAATAGAACAGAACAGAACAGAATAGAATAGAATAGAATAGAATAGAATGGAGAAATGTAGAGTATAGAGAAGAAGTGAAGAATGGAATGGAATGGAATGGAATGGAATGGAATGGAATAGAATAGAATAGAATAGAACAGAACAGAACACAACAGAACACAACAGAACAGAAGAATAAATGGAATGGAATGGAATGGAATAGAATAGAATAGAATAGAATAGAATAGAATAGAATAGAATAGAATAGAATAGAATAGAATAGAATAGAATAGAATGGAGAAATATATAGAGTAGAGTAGAGTAGAGTAGAGTAGAGTAGAGTAGAATAGAAGAAGTGAAGAATGGAATGGAATGGAATAGAATAGAATATAGAATAGAATGGAATAGAATAGAATAGAATATAGAATAGAATGGAATAGAATAGAATAGAATAGAATAGAATAGAATAGAATAGAATAGAATAGAATAGAATAGAATAGAACAGAATGGAGAAATATAGAGTAGAGTAGAGTAGAGTAGAGTAGAGTAGAGTAGAGTAGAGTAGAGTAGAGTAGAGTAGAGTAGAAGAAGTGAAGAATGGAATGGAATGGAATGGAATGGAATAGAATAGAATATAGAATATAGAATAGAATAGAATAGAATAGAATAGAATAGAATAGAATAGAACAGAATGGAGAAATATAGAGTAGAGTAGAGTAGAGTAGAGTAGAGTAGAGTAGAGTAGAGTAGAGTAGAGTAGAGTAGAGTAGAGTAGAGTAGAATAGAAGAAGTGAAGAATGGAATGGAATGGAATAGAATAGAATAGAATAGTAGAGACCCTCTACCATTCCAGACACATGATTGTCCAGTGTCTTCTTAAAAGCCTCCAGTGATGGAGCACCCACAACTTCTGGTGGCAAGCTGTTCCACTGATTAATTGTTCTCACTCTCAGGAAAATTCTCCTTAGTTCTAGGCCTGTTCTCTCCTTGATTAGCCTCCATCCGTGGCTGGGTAGTGTCATCAAATCAGGGGTTTGGGCAAACTCCGGGAGACAGGGGAGGGCAGGGGAGCCTGGCATACTGGGGTCCATGGGGGTCACAAAGACTCGGACGTGACTTAGTGACCAAACAAGCCGATCACACACTTGCCGTTGCCTCTGATTGCGGTCAAGGCTTCCAGGGCACTCAAAGAGAAGAGCTGGTTTCAGAGAAGGTGTCTTTGCGTCCCCCAAAGAACCCGAAACCCTGCTGAGGAGCCCCCCCTCCCTTCTCCTCTTGCATACCTGGTTCCGCAAGTGCAAGAAGACAAAAACCGCAAAGTGTCGGTCCGGCACGCACCATTAGCAAGGAACAAGACCTCACCACAGGGAAAGGCTGGCAACCGGTTGAGGGAGGAAGCGCAGCCAAAGGACGGTGTCGGTCCCACCGGGGTCCCTGCCAGCGTCTGCTTGCCGTGCAAACGGTTCAGCTGCACAGAACAGGCACCGATGATGCTTTTGTGCGGTGCGTGGCACCCCCCCTGGACTCCCCCCGACCTCATTTCCACGGCTCCTGCCTCCCATCTCCCTGTAGAGCATCTGACACCGAAGCTCCTTTCCAAACAAGCTGACATCACCACAGGTCTGATCACCAGGAGCTGGTGCTCCTTCTGGATTAGAATTAGAATAACAGAGTTGGAAGGGATCTTGGAGGTCATCTAGTCCAACCCCCTGCCTAAGCAGGAGACCCTACGCCATTTCTGACCGGTGGCAGTCCAGTCTCTTCTTGAAGGCTTCCAGGGATGAAGCACCCACAACCTCTGAAGGCAACTCCTGTTCCACTGGTTGATTGTTCTCACTGTCAGGAAATTTCCTCTTAATTCCAGGTTGAATCTCTCCTTGATCAGTTTTCATCCATTATTCCTCATCTGGCCTTCAGGTGCTTTGGAGAATAGGTTGTCCCCCTCCTCAAATATTGGAACACAGCTATCATGTCTCCCCTGGTCCTTCTCTTCCCATGCCCAGTTCCTGCAACCGTCCTTCATTTGCTTTAGCCTTCAGGCCCCTGATCATCTCTGTTGCTCTTCTCTGCACTCTTTCTAGAGTCTCAACATCTTTTTCATAGTGTGGAAACCACACTATGTTCTAGGTCTGGTCTTACTAAGGCTTACTAAGGCCAGTGCAGAGGGGTCCTTGTGGTGGGAGTCCCTTCTGTCCAGGGCTGGAGTTGCGTCTGGACTGAATGGAGACCCTCTCATCCAGTTTGGAGCATAGAAAGAGGCACCATAGAATCGGAATAACAGAAGCTGGAAGGGACCTTGGAGGTCTTCTTGTCCACCCCCCTACACCAGGGGTGCCCAACCTTGGGATCTGAAGACTTGTGGACTTCAACTCCCAGAATTCCCTAGCCAGCATGGCTGACTTGTAGAATTCTGGGAGCTGAAATCCACAAGTCTTGAAGTTCCCAATGTTGGACACCCGTAACTTATATCAGCTGTCCAGTCTCTTCTTGGAAGCCTCCAACGTTGGAGCACCCACAACTTATGGTGGCCAGCTGTTCCACTGGTTAATTGTCCTCACTGTCAGGAAATTCCTCCTTAGGTCCAGGTTGCTTCCCTCCTTGATGAGTTTCCATCTGTTGCTTCTTGTTCTGCCTTCAGGTCCTTTGGAGAATAGCTTGACTGCCTCTTCTTTGGGGCAGCCCCTGAGATATTGGAACTTTGCTGTCATGATCCTCCTCATTGACCTTCTTAGAGCCGGTTCTGGTTTCTCTGGGTCCTGCCTGAACTGGACACTGCTGTCCAGCAAAGGCCAGAGGGGAATTGCCCTGGAGGCCTGTCAGGGAAGCCCCAGGGCTGGCTCCCTGCTCCTTCCCCCCTCCTTTCGGGCCTCAGTTTCTCCTGGGGAGGAATGGAAGGAGAGAAGGGCCCCAACGCCAGCATCCTGGAAGTCTGGCCGGACGGGTGAGTAAGCGGAGGCAGGCTTCCTCCCTCCAGATACTCACTAGAGGGAAGCTGGTGACTTCAAAGCACACTCAGCTTTATTTTTTTCCCTCTTTTTAATGACGGAAACACCTCTGCCACCGCCGTTGCTGTCACTGCCAAAATAAACCCAAGCCATCAACAGGAGACTGGCAGAAGGAGTTTCCTTGGCCCCAGGGCATCCGTGGGCACTCCAGAGCTGCAGGAGGGTTAACCCACAGAGTCATGCCAAGGCTTTGCAGAGATGGTCTCCCTGGGAAGGATGGAGGGGGGCCTCAGAAACTACGGAGGGTCTGTTTTACTCCCGTCCAATCAGCCTTTGGGTCAGCATCGTGCCCAGGGGACCCTCCTTGTAGTGCAGCGGTTCTCAACCTGTGGGTCGGGACCCCATTGGGGGTCGAACGACCATTTCACGGGGGTCGCCAAACAACGCAGTCCGCCATTTTTTCCCCCTTTTCCTTAGCTGTGCTCCTCCCTTTTATTCTATTGGCTTTTGAAAGCCAATAGAAGAGAGTCTCTTGAATAGAGTCTAATTCTATTGGCTTTCAAAAGCCAATAGGAATTGTCCAGGCTGTCTCGGCCCTGCTGAGCCCACCAAAAGTCCCATTCTCCAAACGGTGCTGCACCAGTTGAGTAGTCCTCGACTTACGACCGGTTGAATAGTCCTCGACTTACGACTGGTTGGGGGGTCGCGGCATTAAAAAGGTTGAGAACCACTGCTGTAGTGTAAAGCGGAGGGGCTGTTTGTTGTCTGGGTGCAGCATCCTGGCATCTCCTGGGGCGACCGAGCTCTGCCAGTCTAACAGAGCTTCCTTGATTCTCACAGGCGGCGAACGGGGCCTTGCGCCCTGGAAGGAAACCCTGGCACTTTTCCTGGGAGAACAGGTTCCGACTCCTGCCCGCCCCTCATGCGGGGCATGAGAGTGCTGCCAAGGCTTGCCTCAGCAGGCCTGGGGAACTGGCACCGATTGGCACCGGGAGGGCAGGAACCTGAAGTGGCACAGAGCAAAGTCAATGGGATGGTGGGATTCACACAGCCTCCTGGTTGGGCTCCCCTAGCCCCAGGGGTAGGCCACCTTGGCTCTTTTATGACTGGTGGACTTCAACTCCCAGAATTCCTGAGCCAGCCATGCTGAGGGGAAAGGGAGAGGTTTGCAAGCTGAGCCATGCTGGCTCAGGAATTCTGGGAGTTGAAGTCCACCAGTCATGGAGGGGGCCATAGTTCCCCCATGCTAGTTCAGGAATTCTGGGAGTTGAAGTCCACCAGTCATGAAGGAGCCATAGTTCCCCCATGCTGGTTCAGGAATTCTGGAATTGAAGTCCAGCAGTCATGAAGGAGCCAAGGTTGCCTACCCCTGCCCCTAGCCTGTCTCTGCGTGGGGCATCTGGCGTTCTCTTGGCAGGCTCTCCCAGGCCTGGGCATGGTTGCCAGCTACCCTGCGGATCCCCCGATCAAGCAGGCTGAGTGGCATTGCCCAGAAAAGACCATGCCGAAAGAACCGGGCAGGGCAGGCAGAGCGGAGCGCAGGATCGCCCCACCAGCAAAGCCAGGCCTGCCCTAGAGCCTGGGGGGGGGGGCTCAAGGAGATGGGACAATTCCATGATGGGACAATTTCCATCTATTCAGCCCTTTGCCCCCACCCCCTCCAGCCAGGATCCCCTGAGGCGGGGGAGCCAAAGGGCTGCCTCCTTCAGATGGGCTAATGGCTCTCTAATGGCTCCTGGGAAAATGGGGGTCTGTTTTTCTGCATTGTAAGGGGAGATTTCCCGAAGGGAGGCTGGGAAAGACCGGCCTTCTGTGCAGGAGCAGCAAAGCCGGCAGCCTGGTTTTCGCCACGGATTTTGTGGACAGGATACATATGTCACTTCTTCTGCCATCTTCTTCCCCAAGGAAGGAACTGCCAACCTCAGCAGAGCCTCCTCCTCCTCCTCTCCACAACCCCTCTCTTTTCTAGCCCTGATGATGTTCACTAGTTGGGTCGTGAAATGTCTGCAAGAAAACCACCCAGCTCAGAGGGCACGGAGGACCCCACAGTCTTCCTCCTCCTCCTCCTCCTCCTCCTCCTCCTCCTCCTCCTCCTCCTCCTCCTCCTCCTCTCCACGACCCCCCACTCTCATCTAGCACTGATGATGTTCCCTAGTTGGGTCATGAAACGTCTGCAAGAGAACCACCCAGCTCAGCATTAAGGACCCCACAGTGCTCCTTCTCCTCCTCCTCCTCCTCCTCCTCCTCCTCCTCCTCCTCCTCCTCCTCCTCCTCCTCCTCTCCAGAACCCCCCACTCTCATCCAGCACTGATGATGTTCCCTAATTGGGTCATGAAATGTCTGCAAGAGAACCACCCAGTTTAGAGAGCACCGAGGACCCCACAATTTCCCTCCTCCTCCTCCTCCTCCTCCTCCTCCTCCTCCTCCTCCTCCTCCTCCTCTTCCTTCTCCTTTTTTTCCTCCTCCTCCTCTCCAGAACCCCCCACTCTCATCTAGCACTGATGATGTTCCCTAGTTGGGTCATGAAACGTCTGCAAGAGAACCACCCAGCTCAGAGAGCACCAGGGACCCCACAGTCTAGATTCATTTAACAACCGCATTACTAACTTAACACGTGCAGTGATTTACCTAACAACCGTGTCGAGAAAGGTTGTAAAATGGGGCAAAGCTCACTTGACCACTTGCTCAGCAATAGGACATTTGAGCTCAGTGGTGGTCATAAGTTGAGGATTGCCTGGAATAAGCCAGAGGAAACATCCAAGGAAGGCAACTCGGGTTTCCCCCCCTCCTCCTCCTCCTCCTCCCCCCTCTCAGCTTCCCTCCTTTGAGAGAGTTTTTGGCACCCGAATTTTGGCAGGGCGTTTTGCCAGCGACACGAGGCAAAGGATTGCTTTACAGCCCGGCTGTCTTAATTTCACAAATGAAGTGACTCGCTTTCAACTTTTCCCCTCTTACCTGACATTGACTCTGCCCTGTCCCGAAGAATAGAATAACAGAGTTGGATGGGCCCTATGAGGTCTTCTAGTCCAACCCTCAGCTGGAGCAGAAGACACTATAGCACCAGAGTCCAGCCTTGGGACTTCAAGACTTGTGGACATCAACTCCCAGAATTGAAGTCCACAAGGCTTTAAAAGTTCTTAAGGTTGGACACGCTTACCCCAGGGCAGGAGTCTTCCAACTTGGCCCTTGGATGACTGGTGGACTTCAACTCCCAGAATTCCTCAGCCAGGCACGTGCGCCTGGCTGAGGAATTCTGGGAGTTGAAGTCCACCAGTCATCCAAGGGCCAAGTTGGAGGACCCCTACCCTATATCATTCCAGAGAAATGACTCTCCAAATCTCTTCTTAAAAACATCCAGTGTTGGAGCACTCACAGCTTGTGGAAGCAAAACAACGCAACGAAGCAACTGACCAGACCAGAGCGCGGAGCAGGGAGAGGAAGCAAAGATGGGAGGGGGCGTTTTCCCTTTGGAAGAACCAGGAACTGACTGCTTTTTCTCCAGGTAGACCAGTGTCAGCACGCAGGCAGCCCTCCCTTCCCGGGGTCACTTGCACGGGTGGGCTTCTCCACCTGAGGCTTTCCTCTGCTGCCTGTCCCCCCCCCCATGGCTGTTCCCAGGACAGAGGATCAAAGGGAAGGGAAGGCCGGGCATTTCCTGCCTGAGCAGGGGGTTGGACTAGATGACCTCCAAGGTCCCTTCCAACATTATTATTATTATTATTATTATTATTATTATTATTATTATTATTATTATTATTATGGATCATCGCACAGTCAGCCAGATGTTCAGACTGGATTTGGCATTTTGTCTACCTATCGAGTCCTTACCCAGGACCTGGGATAGGCAGATGTGGATGTTTGATGGTATTACAGATATCGTCGCAGGATGGAAGCAGTTCCTAGAAAGGCCGCCTTTTGCAATTGACTAATAGCGAATTTGTCAATGCCAATAGTGTTCAAGTGGTGCTCCAGTTGTTTTGGGATTGCACCCAAGGAGCCTATTATTATTATTATTATTATTATTATTATTATTATTATTATTATTATTATTATCATCAAACTCTCAAGCTTCCTCCTTCCATTATATATTCAAGATGGACAATATTTAATATTTATTTGCTACGTATATGTAGGGGTGTGGGTCTATACATATGTTGTTCATAGTATGTTTAGGTGTGTGTCATGTATGTGTTTCACTTTGAGAGCGGGTAACTAAATTTCATTTTTATTTTGTGCCATTGTGCCCACAGTATAAAAATGACAATAAAGGTTATCTTATCTTATCTTATCTTATCTTATCTTATCTTATCTTATCTTATCTTATCTTATATTATTAGTATTTTTGTTTTTGTTTTTGTTGTTGTTATTATTATTATTGTTGTTGTTGTTGTTGTTGTTATTTATAGCCCTGCTCCTTCAAGCTCTGGCCATTTGCCTGTCCCGGCAAGGGGCTTGCAGGCCTGTCCAGTTTTTCAGAAGAGCCTGGACAACCATTTGTCTGAAATGGTCCTGCTTGACCCGGGGTTGGACTAGAAGACCTCCAAGGCCCCTTCCATCTCTGTCGTTCTGTTATTCCATTTCCTTTGGTTTGCACACCGTTCTGTTCTGGAGCAGGGGGAGAGCCTGCATGCACTCGCACACCCTCCTGTGTGCACCCCGGTGAAACAGGGGGCTCCACCCGCCCAGCCCGTGGCTCGATCCCTGCGCGAGCGGGACAGGGCAACGGGGAAACGGACAAATCGCGGCGCTCAGAGTCCAATCCGGACGCGCTTCTGGCTTGCGCTCCCGGCGCTGCTGGGATCGTTTCAGCCGCCAGAGCCCCAGAAGCCGGCTCAGAGAAGGGGTCTCTGGCCGTGGCCCGTCGGGAAGGCCCGGGCTGGGAGCGACCCCGACTCCCGCGGGCTGCCCGGGGGGTTCTGGCGCGCTGCAGCAGAAAAGACCCTCCCCCGCACCTTGGCGCTCGCTTGTGCCCGTCGGGCCCAGCTGAGACGCGCCTTCTCTGGGGGGCAAAGGCGAGGGAGGGAGGGGGGGCTCCAGCCGCTGTCCTGGCTGGCGAGGGCTGCAGGCGGCACTCGGGCACCCCGTGGGCGCTCCTGGCAGACACCTGCCTTCGCCCGCTGCCGGCAGGAGCTTTGCCAGGCTACTGGAGGAACCAGGCACTCCTGCCTCCACTTCCCGGTTCCAGCCTCTGCCTGCATGCCTGCCGCGGACTCCCGGGCCGCCGCGCACACCTTGCGGGACGGTCCCTCCCGGGAGAGCGGCGTCGCTGCTGCTGCTGCTGCCAGTCCGCGCTGCTCAGGGCTCCCCCACCACCACCGCCGGCAGTTCCTGCGCTGCGCCCTGCGCGCCCCGTCGGGGAAAGCCGGCCGGTCAAGCCGCGGCGCCGCCCCCGCCCGCCTCCCCGGTCCTGCCTTCTCCTGCCCCCCCCCCGAGCCGCGGCGCCCCTTCCTCTCCTACCTGCCGCTGCCGCCGGAGGGCGGGGGTCCCGGTGCGGCGAGCCAGGCGCGGGCGGGGGGCCACGCGGGACCGGCCAGCGGACGGAGGCTCGGCGCGGCGCGCAGTCCGGGCGCGAGCTGCGCTTCCCGTCCTGGGCGGCGGGGAGGCACCTGGCGGGGCAGGGCGGCCCTAATGAGCGGCTCCGCCGCTCAGCCGCGCCTCGGGCCATCCCGCGCCCAGGCGGGCCGCGAAAGGGGAGGCAGCGCTCGGCGCAGCGACGGTGACTAAGCGGCGGGGCGGGGGTCGCCGGCAGCCCCCTCCGCTGGGGAGCAGCGGAGCTCCGAGGGGCGCCGAAATGGGCCCGGGAGCCTGGCGAGAATTGGGAACTGCGGGTCTCCTGAGCAGAGCCGAAAATGCTGGCCAGGCCTCGGGTGGAGGCGCTGATTTCTTTGGGCAATTAGGGCAGGTGGTCCCCGACCCGAGCGCAAAATATCCCGTTGCTATGCGAGACAGCTGTTAAGTGAGTTTGGCCCCCTTTTAAGACCTTCCTTGGCACAGAGCTGTTAAAGGAATTCCTGCAGCTGTTAAATTAGTCTCTCTCTCTCTCTCTCTCTCTCTCTCTCTCTCTCTCTCACACACACACACACACACACACACACACACACACACACAGAGAGAGAGTGTTACTGTAAGTGACTTCAGCTTCCTTGTTGACTTTGCTTGGTAGGTTCCAAAGGGGGTCACGTGACACCCCTGGGGCATATGAGCCAGTTACCGACCATCAGGATTTTGATCACGTGACCCCAGGGGCAATGGTCGTTAAGTGTGAAATAGGGTCATAAGTCACCTTTTTCAGTGCTGTTGTACCTTTGAACGGTCACTAAATGAACGGTTGTAAGTCGAGGACTTCCTGTAGGTTGCTGATTTGCCAGACTCGAGGTGGCTGAGAACAGCATTCCAGCATCCGGAGAGGCCCTTTGCTCCCCCCCCCAACCCGGTCAAAGGCTCCCTCCCCCAAAGGTCTACCAAACAGGGCTGTTGCCAGCAATTTCCAAAAGAGGGAGGGGGGGGGAAAACCCCTGTTTCAGAGGAGGGGGAGACCGCCTGTCACTGAGCAGTCACCCTTGAAGTGCAGCCCCCTGGATCTCTTCTGAGCTGGGAGCTGCCCCGTCCTTCCCCAGCTGGACCTCGCAAGCCAGGCAGATTCTCCGGGGGGGGGGGGCTTAGCGGGACAAGCATTTAGGGTTCCTCTCCCCCCCCTCTTGGAGGAGACCCTGAAGCCCACCAGCAGTCTGGGCAGCTTCACAGAGATCTTTGGCTCAACCAGCTAATGCCGGTGAACAAGCAAGCTTCAGCTTCCAAACAGTCTCCAAGGGTAGCCCCACATAATTAATGTAGTAGTCTAAGAAATGACTGAGATGTAAGTTCCCACCTTCAGTGTCTCCTGGCCAGGAAAGGGGGCAGCTGGGACACTTGCCAAGGTGGCCCCCAGGTTTCCTGGCTGTGGCTCCCACCTCTCTGTGTCGAAGGAAGACCCCCCCCCCAGTTTCACCTCATCTCTAAAGTCTAGTCTGGGTTTGGATGGGGCCCCCAGAAAACCTCAGAGTTGTAAGGAAAGCGGAGAAGATAAAACGTGCTCTGGAAAGGAAAGGAAAGGAAAAAAAGCACCACAAGGTGATTTCCATTGCCCAGAAGAGCTGAGCGGATCTCTCTCTCTCTCTTTTTTTTTTTTGCAAGGTGGTAATTGCTAGTTCAGGTTAACAGCCTGGCCCTCCAGGATCTGAGTCTTGTCCTTGCAGATGCTTCCGGGGCTTGAATTTCACCTTTTACAAAAGCACGGTTCTAGTCCTCAAGGTTTACAACCGATAATTTAAGACATTCAAAAGACGTTTTCAGTTAGAAGATCCTCGGGGGCCCTGTCTGGGCAGAAATGCGACTCAAAAAAAATCGTTTGAAAATTAAATGCCCACGAACAGGAAGAGAGGCAGGAAATCAAATCCGAACCAGTGCTGGGTCCACTTGATCCTGCTGGTGCCACAGGAAGCACCTCCGTGGTTTTAGGCTGGAGCAACCCCGGCCTGGGCTGGGGGCGCGAGGGTCTTCCCCAGCCAGCTGCACCAGCCACATCTGTGCATTACAAATGAATTTTTAAAAAGTTTCACTTTTGTTGTGCCCCATGCACTTTTGAAGTCCCTTGATTCCAGCTGCCCATACTTGCGCAAAGCCAGAAAGAGGTGGGTTTACGAGAAAGCTTTGAGGTGGTCCTACCTGGCATAAGTCCTTTGGGATTGGGCGGCATATAAATAAAATTAAATACAAATACAAATACATCAATTGTGCCTGGGCAGGGGGGCGGGGGGGGGAGAGTGGGTGGGCTGGCCCAGAAGTAGGCAACCTTGGCTCTTTTATGACTCGTGGACTTCAACTCCCAGAATTCCTGAGCCAGCATGGGGGAACTATGGCCCCTTCATGACTGGTGGACTTCAACTCCCAGAATTCCTGAGCCAGCGTGGGGGAACTATGGCCCCCTCATGACTCGTGGACTTCAACTCCCAGAATTCCTGAGCCATCATGGGGGAACTATGGCCCCTTCATGACTGGTAGACTTCAATTCCCAGAATTCCTCAGCCAGCATGGGGGAGCTATGGCCCCTTCATGACTTGCAGACCAACTCCCAGAATTCCTGAGCCAGCATGAGGTAAACTATGGCCCCCTCCGTGACTGGTGGACTTCAACTCCCAGAATTCCTCAGCCAGCGTGGCTCAGCATGGAAACCTCTCCCCTTCCCCTCAGCATGGCTGGCTCAGGAATTCTGGGAGTTGAAGTCCACCAGTCATAAAAGAGCCAAGGTTGCCCATCCCTGGCCGCTGGTCAATGAGGTTTCAGGCTCCCTTGGCAAGGAAATTAGGAATGAAGCCTTGAAAATCCTGATTTGTTGTGGGGGGGGGCAGCTGGTGGCTTGGTGAGCTGCGCTGGTTGCCAGTTTGCTTCCAGACGTGATGGGGGGGAGGTAGGGGGCTGGCTCTAAACCCTACAGGGAGTAAGGCCTGGTCATTTGAGGGACCGCCTCTCTCCCTTGGGGGTCAACTTGATCAGGGGGTCAACAGAATTGATCCAATAAAGAAATCTCCCACTCACCTCACAGCAGGAGGGACCCTCCCTTTGACAGACCCCCCCCCAGCCCCAAGTGGGTTGGTCCAGCTGGAGAAAGGAATTGGGGAGGGGGCAGCAATAACAGTGGGCTTCCTCGATTTTCAATGAAAGCCGCAACCCGGCCAGCCTCGTCCGCCAAGCCCCCTCCAACGCCAGGCGGATGCCCGCCCTTCCTCGACCCCTGGAACAGGGTCTGCCCTAGACTCCGCTTAGCGGGACTGGGGAGTGGGGGGGCGGCCGAAACAGGGAGTCCGAGCAGGTCCGATTCGGAAGCGAACTGAGCCTGTATCCCGAATGCGCCTCTTCGGTCTATCTGCGTCCTTTTGACGTCCTCCAGATGAATTTCATGTTTCTTGCTTGAGCAAGGGGCTGGACTAGAAGACCTCCAAGGTCCCTTCCGACTGTTATTCTGTTAATCCAGACCTGGGCATTTTACTGTCTCCCCCCCCCCCCGGCCGCCGCCACATCTGTCCCTTTGGCTTATCTTGTCTGGCCACCTGGATTGCTTTTATTTTGAAGGCCGTTTTGTTTTCCAATTTGTTTTTCAATTTACGTATGTGCGTGTGTGTCTGCCAACTCCCCTTCACAGCTTTTCCACAACAATCCCATTTCTCAGATGGCTCCTTGAGAAAATTAACTGCCCCCGCCCCCCCGGTTTAATCCATCCTCAGTCGCAGCCCTGGTGCTTTTGGGCATCCAGGACAGGCTTAAGCGCTTTGCACCAGCCTGGGCGGGGCTGTCCTCTCAGCAATTGCTGTGAGGCTCTGGCACGGCACCTCTTTAATCCTTGCTACTTAACACCTGAAAAATTGCATAAAGATGCACAAAAGTCTTTGAAATACACGTTGGAAATGAAATTCCAAAGAACACGTTTTTTGGACTTGTGAGAAAGCAAAAAAATATTGGGCCCAGATCCATGTTATAATGCAGGAGATTCTTAAGACTAACGTAAAATTGAAACCTGAAAAGAGTTTTTCCTGGGGGCGGGGAGAGGAGGCAGATTTCAAGACAAGGAATCGGGGGGGGGGAGGGGGGAAATGTGAATATGTGTTATTGTGTATGTTGAATTCTGTAGGCCCAGAAATGGAGAGAGCCTTCGTTTCCCACAGTGGGGGATGGCTGGAAAAACTGATGGGATTCGCAGAGATTGCAAAATTGACTGCTTTAATCAAAGAAAGTGTTGTTTCTAATAAAAATGAATATTCTCAGGGGGTCCTGGGTGCTCTCTGAGCTGGGTGGCTTTCTTGCAGACGTTTCATGACCCAACTAGGTAACATCATCAATGGAGCTTGTGCTGGTGCAGACACTAATGGTCTTCCCTGTTTGGGTAATGAAACATCTGCAAGAAAACCGCCAAGCTCAGAGAGCACAGAGGAGCCCTGAATTTTATTTCTACTTGGAAACCACTTCTGGGGTGCTGTGCTTGAAACAGAGAAAAGGATGTCAATGTTGGGTGCTGCTGACTAGTGCTGATTTCTTGTTGTAGAAATAGTTAGGACTTCTTAAATGGTTAAGTAAAAAGTTGGGACTGTACTTCTATCTGTATTGCACTGAAAAAAGTTGGAAGTCAATGCTTCACACACACACACCCTTTTCCTCTCTACTTACACCACTCTTTCCCTTTTCTTCCTTTTTTTCTTTTTAATTTACATTTCCATTTTATAGTATGGTAATTTTAGTAAAAATTCTTCTTTAAAGAAAGGAAAGACACCTCTTTAAAGGAAACATACCACTAATGATTTCTCGGGAGGGATTCTGGGCAAAAGGGATCCTGGGCGCCCCTTCGTCCCCTGCCCCTCGCAGCCCCCCACCCCCCGGAGGCTGTGTCAGCTGTCCCCAAGTGACCCCAGACTGCAGGGGTAGGCAACCTTGGCTCTTTTATGACTCGTGGACTTCAACTCCCAGAATTCCTGAGCCAGCTGGCTCAGGAATTCTGGGAGTTGAAGTCCACGAGTCATAAAAGAGCCAAGGTTGCCTACCCCTGCCCTAGAGGGACCCACTCCCGGATGGGTCTTTTACCATTTCTGTCCAGCTTTTCTGCTCAAACGAGAACATGGAGCCCCCCCCCCAGGCAGGGAACACCCTTGCCCACATCAAGGGGGGGTAACATTTCTGGTTCCCATTAAACTCTGTACTGTATCAAAGCAGTTCTCCTGTCCCATCCCTGCCCCCCCTCCCCTCCCGGCCTGAATATTATCCTCCTCAGCTGTTGTCAGAAATAATCAAATCCAGTCTAACTTAGTAAGCTTGCATTTTTTTTTCTGCTAACAGTGTGTCTTTCCTCCTGGCACACAATTCCACCACAACTGCCTTTGTGTCTCTGCCAACAAGCTGGTATTCTCGGTTTTCTTCCTATTAATTTCTACCAGGCCTCCTTCTGGGTACCTGGCCCTCTGATGTGGAGACAGGGCAGGTAAATCAAGGCGCTGGGAGGGAGGGAGGGAGGGAGGAGCAGGAGGAGGAGGAGACAGACAACTGGAGGCAGAGGGCAGAGGGCCCTGAGTGCCAATCCAGCCAGTGAGGTGCCAGCGTTCAACCACGGAAAAATTCCCATGAGGAAAGCCTTGTCTGGAGAGTGATTAATATTTATATGTTGCTTACATGTAAGGGTGTAGGTTTATACATATGTTGTATATAGTATGTTTAAATGTGTGTTATGTATGTGTACACTTTGAGAGCAAGCAACTCAATTTCATTTTTAATGTGTGCCGTTGTGCCCACAATAAAAAATTACAATAAAGTCTCTCTCTATATCTATCTATCTATCTATCTATCTATCTATCTATCTATCTATCTATCTATCTATCTATCTCTATCTATCTATCTATCTATCTATCTATCTTATATCTATGTATCTCTCTCTCTATCTCTATGTATATCTATCTATGTATCTATCTATCTATATCTATGTATCTATCTATCTAATCTAATCTATCATCTCTCTCTCTCTCTCTCTCTCTCTCTCTATCTATCTAATCTATCATCTATCTATATCTGTCTGTCTGTCTGTCTGTCTGTCTATCTATCTATCTATCTATCTATCTATCTATCTTATATCTATGTATCTCTCTCTCTATCTCTATGTATATCTATCTATGTATCTATCTATCTATATCTATATATCTATCTAATCTAATCTATCATCTCTCTCTCTCTCTCTCTCTCTCTCTCTCTCTCTCTATCTAATCTATCATCTATCTATATCTATCTATCTGTCTGTCTGTCTGTCTGTCTGTCTGTCTGTCTGTCTATCTATCTATCTATCTATCTATCTATCTATCTATCTATCTCTATGTATCTCTCTCTCTCTCTCTTTCCCTATCTCTCTCTCTATCTCAGGCATGTTGGCTGAGGAGTTCTGGGAGTTGAAGTCCACAAGTCATCAAAGGGCCACGTTGGAAGACCCCTGCCCTGGTCCATCAGTCTTGGGTGGGCTTCTCTTTCCTTCAGATTGATCGGCTCTGTGCCATCCGGTCCCTGGTGAGTCTGAGTGACGAATGGATAGATTTTCTGTCTTTTGCTAGAGGCTGCCAAACCGGCATCGGCCAGAAACGGATCCTGCCCCAAAGAGGAGGGCTGGACTAGATGCCCTCTTTGGTCACTTCCAAGCCTAGAACTCTGTGCATTGTAAAGGCTTTGCTTAATCTCGTGGCAGTGAGTTCCACTTTCTACAGCCCAACGGTCCCAGTTGAGGAAGGAGCTGAAAAAGGTGCAGGCGAAGAGGCCCCCAAAGTGATCAGAGCTGGGGGGAGGGGTGCCCCAGGGTTAGGCCTGGGGTGGAGACAGACCCTCCAAATAGAGAGGGGGGGTGTCACGGGGCAGCCTTGCCCACCACCCCGACCCATTTCTGGAAAGTGTCAGATTCTGTCTCGCCTGCCAGTTGCCGATGAAAAGTGTGTCTTGACAGCTGTGGTTCTTGGTCCTGGACAATGCTGGCTTGTTGCCTGCTCTGAGGTGGGGTGAGCCGTGGGCCCTTGTCAGACCCTGCGAAGTGTCTAACTCTGGATGCTGCATTCCCACAAGTTGGGCGCTGATGCCGGTGGTATCTGGTGATTTGTTTTTTCTAAGTAGTGAATGTCAGGTGTGGAACCTCCAGCTGCCAAGGCAGTCTATCCCACCCCTTTGTGATGAATACATGGGACATGCAGAGAGGGGGGCTCCTTTCCTGGGGGATGCCGGAGGAGGCAGCCTTCCCCTTCCCCTTCTCCAGCGTCTCCCCCCCCCATACACACTTTTGGGCCTCAGCGCTCCCTCAACAACTTTCCTGCGAGGGTGCCTTCCAGCGTGGGGCTCCTGCCAAAGGAATTAGCCGAACTGCTAGACCCAAGAAAAAGCGAGGTGACCCCACCCCCCACCCCCACCCCGTCCTGAGAAATTTTGCTCTTCTTAATGAATCAAAATTAATCCTTCAGATGGTTTGCCTGCGGGAGGGGAGAAGAAGGCGCAAAGGGAGGCAATGAGGACCGGAAGCATGAAGGGCAAGGCAGACGGGAGTCACTCCGATCCTTTGAGCCTCACCCTCTGCAGAGCCCAGCGGGGATTCCTCCCTCCCTTCCTTCCACCATTCTTCCTTTCCACCCTTCCTCCTTCTCTCTCTTTCTTTCTTTCTTTCTTTCTTTCTTTCTTTCTTTCTTTCTTTCTTTCTTTCTTCCTTCCTTCCTTCCTTCCTTCCTTCCTTCCTTCCTTCCACCATTCTTCCTTTCCACCCTTCCTCCCTCCCTTCCTTCCTTCCTTCCTTCCTTCCTTCCTTTCCTTTTTTCTTCTTTCTTATTTTCTTACTTTGCTTTTTTCCCTTTCTTCCTCCCTCTCTCCTTCCTCCCTTCTTCCTTTCCCCCTTCGTCCTTCCTCCCTCTCCTCCCTCCCTTCTTCTTCTCATCCCTCCCTCTCCCTTTCTTCCTTCATGCCTTCCTTCCACCATTCTTCCTCTCACCTTCCTCCCTCTCCCTCCCTCCCTCCCTCCCTCCCTCTTTTTTTCTTTCTTCTTTCTTTCTTTTCCTTTCCTTCCTTCCTTGCTCCCTTCTTCCTTTCCCCTTCTTTCCTTCCTTCCTTCCTTCCTCCCTCCCCCTCTTTCTTTCTCTGTTTTTCTTTCCTTCCTTTCTTCCTCTCTCTTCTCCCTTCTTCCTTCCCCCCTTTCCTCCCTCTGCTCCCTCCCTTCCCTTTCTTCTTCTCATCCCTCCCTCCCTCCCTCCATGCCTTCCTTGGGAGGGGGCTTCTGATTGCAGGGGAGGTGCAAGCAGACCCCCAGCACCCCCCCCCCTACGAGTACAGCCGTCCTTTAGCCAAGCCCTCTAAAGACCCCACGGGGCTGGGGGGGGGGGCTGGTGCGGGTGTCTGGGCCAGGGTGACATCGGAAGAGCTGGCAATTTGTTATTTTCTCAGTAAACACTTTCTTGCCTTGGTAATTAGTGTGATTAAATGCCTGCCGGGAGGAGCCCGGCCCTCTGCCCTGCCCTGCCCCTCCCCGGCTGCTTTTTCTGGTGGGGCGGGTGGAGCTCCCCACCGCAAAGTGCCTCCTCCTCCTCCCTCAGTCAAACGGGGCTCTGCTCAGCCTGGGAGCGCCCACTGGGCCTGATGGCCTTCCTGCCCCGGGGCTTTGGGGAGGGGCGCAGGGCCGTTCCCCCACCTCAGGGCAAAGGGGCTCCTCCTGCAGCTGCTGCCCCCCCCCACCCTTCGCACCTGAGCGGGGGCGGGGGAGGGTCTTCGTGCTTGGCGGAGTGGAGATCCCCAGATATCCGGGTCTCACAGTTGCCCCAAAGATGATTTTCTCCCCAAAAGGCAACTGGACTTTCCCCCCCCCTTGAAGACATTTCTCTTCTCATCCAAGAAGCTTCTCCAGTTCTTCAGAACACAAAATGTTTTCTTAAATAAAACCAAGAAAGTCCAATTGCCTTTTGGGGGAAAAAGCCGGCCCTGAGCTTCCGGCCCCGCAGTGCTGGCCTTCCTTGGCTGCTGCTGCTGCTCCACAGCCCTGGGATTTACTGTGCTAGAGAAGAATTTTGTGTGTATTTGTGTGTGTGTGTATTGCAAATGAGCAGTTCAGGATGAGCTCCAGGGTCCTCCTGTGTGGCAATGCCACGAGTGAGAAGACTACGCTGAACAGGGTGGCTCCGTGGGCTTGGCAGGCACGAAAAAGGGGTCCCCGGACCGTCGCTTCCAACTGCCCCCAAGGCCATGGAGGGCTGGGAGAACCCACACCAGAACCAGGAGCCCCTCCGAGCCTTGCAGCGGAAGGTGGAAAGAGGTTTTTAACAAGCAAACCTAAAATGAAAACCAGTTTGATCTAGTGATTATGACATCGGCTGGAAACCAGGCGACGGTGAGTTCTAGTCCTTCCTTAGATATGAAAGACTTCTCAATGACTTTGCACCAGTCACCAGGAGGTGGTGAATTCTAGTTCCACCTTAGGCACGAATGCCCACTGGGTGACTTTGGGCCAATCACCAGGAGACGGTGAGTTCTAGTCCTTAGGTATGAAAGACTTCTCAATGACTTTGCACCAATCACCAGGAGGTGGTGAGTTCTAGTTCCATCTTAGGCACAAATGCCCACTGGGTGACTTTGGGCCAATCACCAGGAGAGAGTGAGTTCCAGTCCTGCCTTAAGCATAAAAGCAGCTCAGTTACTTTGGGCCAATCACCAGGAGATGGTGAATTCTAGTTCACCTTAGGCACAAAAGCCAACTGGGTTACTTTGGGCCAGTCACCATGAGATTGTGAGTTCTAGTCCTGCCTTAAGCATAAAAGCCAGCTTGGTGACGTTGGGCCAATCCCCAGGAGACGGTGAGTTCTAGTCCTTAGGTACGAAAGACTTCTCAATGACTTTGCACCAATCCCCAGGAGGTGGTGAATTCTAGTTCCACCTTAGTCACAAATGCCCACTGGGTAACTTTGGGCCAATCAACAGGAGACAGTGAGTTCCAGTCCTGCCTTAAGCATAAAAGCCAGCTCAGTGACTTTGGGCCAATCACCAGGAGACGGTGAGTTCTAGACCTTAGGTATGAAAGACTTCTCAATGATTTTGCACCAATCACCAGGAGACAGTGAGTTCTAGTTCACCTTAGGCACAAAAGCCAACTGGGTGACTTTGGGCCAGTCACCAGGAGATTGTGAGTTCTAGTCCTGCCTTAAGCATAAAAGCCAGCTAGGTGACTTTGGGCCAATCACCAGGAGACGGTGAGTTCTAGTTCACCTTAGGCACAAAAGCCAACTGGGTGACTTTAGACCAGTCCATTTCTCTCAGCCCAACTCACCTCACAGGGCTGTTTTTGTGGGGAAAGTAGGAGGGGGAAGAAGTATTAGGTAAGTTCACCATGCTGAGTTATTGATAAAACTAACGAAGGCGGGCAAAATAAACAAATAAGGGCAAAGTCCGTTGGGAACCTCCGTGTCCTCAGACAGTCTGTTGGGGGGGGGGAAGGGAAAGACCTGGAATAAATGTTTACAATTGCAAAGTTTTTGCTTCCTCTCCTTTGGAAGTTGTGCCCAGCTGTGGATGCCAAGGGGGTCCTTGCATGGCGGGTGTCAAACTGCTAACAAACCAACCAACCAACCAAACACTTGCTGGCTATGTGCTTGTAATTTCAAAAGAAATGTAGGGAAAATCTTTGTGGGACGCTGAAGAAGACCGTGGAGTAGGAAAACTGGGTTAGTTTATGGTAGCAAAAAGCCGACAGGAACTTGAGGCCTTTTTAAACTCACACATTTATTGACAGGCATCAACGTAAGGGGCAGCTCACCTGATTTGATGAAATAAAGCAGGGGTGTCCAAGGCTGGTAACTTTAAGACTTGTGGACTTCAACTCCCAGAATTCCCTGTCCAGCAGGCCGGGAGTTGAAGTCCTTAGAGCAGATCCTTGGTCATTATTGTTGAGTTTATTTCTTTCCTCCTTTTGCTTTCTTTCTTTCTC
The DNA here is from genome assembly GCF_016545835.1 of Crotalus tigris. Classification (NCBI taxonomy): domain Eukaryota; kingdom Metazoa; phylum Chordata; class Lepidosauria; order Squamata; family Viperidae; genus Crotalus; species Crotalus tigris. Next base: position 25,632 of record NW_024097984.1, on the reverse strand, counting down.
TTTCATTTCTTTCTCCCTCCCTCCATCTATCACTCTACCCCAGTGGTTCTCAACCTTTTTAATGCCGCGACCCCCCAACCGGTCGTAAGGCGAGGACTACTCAACCGGTCGTAAGGCGAGGACTACTCAACTGGTGCAGCATCGTTTGCAGAATGGGACTTTTGGTGGGCTCAGCAGGGCAGAGACAGCCTGGACAATTCCTATTGGCTTTTGAAAGCCAATAGAATTAGACTCTATTCAAGCGAGTCTATTCTATTGGCTTTCAAAAGCCAATAGAATAAAAGGGAGTAGCACAGCTAAGGAAAAGGGGGAAAAAATGGCGGACTGCGTTGCTTGGCGACCCCCGTGAAATGGTCATTCGACCCCAAATGGGGTCCCGACCCACAAGTTGAGAACCACTGCTCTACCCTATCTCAATCTACCATCGATCTCAATCTATATACATATCTTATCAATTTATTTCTATTTTTATTTCTATCATTTATCTCAATCTGTTTCTATATATTTCTATCTATATCTATCATCTCAATCTTTCTATATATTTTTATCTATCTCTATCAACTATCCATCCATTTATCTCTATTCTCTATTTATCATCTGTCTGCCTGCCTACCTCTATCTATTTATCCATCCATCCATCCATCTATTCTTTCTCTCTCCATCCATCCATCCATCCATCCACCCATTCCCCCCCCCTCTCTCATCTATCTATGTAATTTATAACACCCACCCAACCTGTTATCCAAAGCAAGTCCTCTCTTGGCTAAGACCGTGATGGCTTTCGCGTGTGGTCAGCCACCTGGTGCCACCTTTGCAGTATAGACCAGTTGTGTACCTTCGCCAGAGACAGGAGTCTCCCAGGTAAAGGAAGGGGAAGCGCCAGGTGTGGGAAGCCGGCCGGCAGGGTGGGCGGGGTCTGCTCCCAGGGAGAGGAGTGATTGATGGGGCCGGGGGAGTTGTCAGCCGCAGAAGATGAGACATAAGTCAAGTGTGCTCTGGGGGACACACGACAACTCGTGTTGCAGCCAGGGAGCCTTCTGGAATTCTCTGCAAGTCCCATCAGGACGGGCCCGGCAGCCATGGGCTGTTTTGGGGCTGGGGGGGAGGGCCTAGCAAGCCCCTGCCTCTCCGGTCGCAGAGGGGCTCCTGGCCCCTCCAGCCCCTCCTGGCCGAAGGAGCCTTCCTGCTTACTGACCGGTTCCCTTCCCCTGACTCACCACGAGGGACCCCAACACCTCGGTTGCTAAGTCAGTGGGGCCCCAACTGACAACGGTGCTTCTGACTCCCCTCCCTTTTTACGGCCTTCCTTGCTGTGGTTGTGAAACAAATCACTGCGGTCGTTAGCCAAACCCGTGGTTGTTAAGTGGATCCAGCTTCCCCCGCTTGCCAAAGGGTCGCAAAAGCGGATCATGAGACCCTGGGTCTTGCAACCATCGTAAATATGAGCCAGTTTCCAAGTGCCTGAATCTTGATCACATGATTACAGGGATGCTGCAACGGTCGTAAGTCTGAAAAACGGTCATGTCACCTTTTTCTGTGCTGTTGTCACTTCAGTCGCTAAATGAACGGTTGAAGTCAAGGACTGCCTTTATTGCCTGCAGGGGAGTGAAGCCACACCGGAGCCCAGCATGACACAGGCTTGGCTTGAGCTGTTGTGAAGGGAAGGGAAAACTTGCACAGCATTTCCGGGGTGAAGGAGCGTTGAGGAGTCCCCCAGGAGCACCGTTCTCAGCTTGGCCTGCCTCCTCTTCCTCAAAGAGCTGTTTCCTGGAGCGCCAATTGGTGCCCCAAACCTTAATTTTGGTCTCATGGTTGGGTGTGTTAATTGTCAGAGGGACCTCGGAGTCCTGGTGGACAATCACTTAAATATGAGCCGGCCGTGTGCTGCAGCTGCCAAAAAAGCCAACACAGTGCTGGGCTGCATTAACAGAGGGATAGACTCAAGATAACGTGAAGGGTTAATACTACTTTACAAGGCCTTGGTAAGGCCATACTTGGAATACGGCATCCAGTTTTGGTCACCACGATGTAAAAAAGATGCTTAGACTCTAGAAAGAGTGCAGAGAAGAGCAACAAAGATGATTAGGGGGCTGGAGGTTAAAGCATATAAGGAAAGGCTGCTGGAATTGGGAATGTCTAATGAAAAGTAAGACTAGGGGTGACAGGCTAGCAGTTGGAAACTCATCAAGGAGAGAAGCAACCTAGAACTCAGGAGAAACTTCCTGACAGTGAGAACAATTAACCAGTGGAACAACCTGCCTCCAGAAGTTGTGGGTGCTCCATCGCTGGAGGTTTTTAAGGATCAAATAAGGATTTTCCCCTCAGATGGAGATGCCCAGTACGCATGTTCTCCACCCAACCATCATCAAATCACTGGACGTTTTCAAAAATAGCCTCGACAACCATTTGACTGGGATGGTATGAGGACTCCTGCCTTGAGCAGGGGGGTTGGACTAGATGACCTTTCAAGGTCCCTTCCAGCCCTAGGATTCTACAACACTATAAAGAATGGAGGGAAGGAGGGAGGGAGGGAGGGAGGAAGGAAGGAAGGAAGGAAGGAAGGAAGGGAAGGCAATGGGTAGAAGCTCCTTAGAAAGAGATCCAACCTGGAACTAAGGAGGGATTCCCAGATGATGAGAACAATTAATTAATTGATCAATTAAAAAATAATCAGTGCAATAGCTTCTCTCTGCACTCACGGGTTCTCCATCCCTGGAGGTTTTTAAGAAGAGATTGGGCAGTCATTTGTCTGGGATGCTATAAAATCTCCTGCCTTGGGCAGGGGGTTGGACTAGATGTCCTCTGAGGTCCCTTCCTGCCCTGGATTCCTATGTTCTTTGGAAAGATTTGAGGCCTTGGAGGGGGCACACTGACTGCACCCCAAACCTTTCAGGGTGGTCTGGGCAAGGCAGCTGACCTTCTAAGGTGCCTGGGTTAGCAGGCAGCTGCTGCTCCCCTGGGGGGGGGAACGCTCCCCCCCTGGGCAAAGGGGGGCTCCTTCAACCTACCCAGGAGGGTGATTAGGATCCGGGGGTGGGGAGGGCAGGTGTGGTTCGGGGCAGGTTTATGCCAAACCCCCCATAGCAGAGCCAGCGGGCGCAATGCAGCCGAAGGAATTTGCATTCTATGGCTGTGCAGCCGTTGTGTTTATTGTATTGATGGGCTACAACTGAGTCAGTGAAAGCAGCAGTGTGCAGCCGTGGGCACTTTTAAGACCTGTGGACTTCAACTCCCAGAATTCCCCAGCCAGCTTAGGAATTCTGGGAGTTGAAGTCCACAGGTCTTAAAGTGCCCACAGTTACACACCTCTAGGCTAAATGGAGTTGTGTTACCCATACATCATTGGGAGGTGGGAGTTTTTGCTGGTTGAGCCTGGCCAGAAAAGTGGGGAAGACCACAAGCCCCGCAGAGTTGGGGTGCTGGATCAGGACCGGGGGGGGGGTCCCTCTAGTGACAGTCAGAGCCCAGGGTGCAGAACTGCCCCCCCCCGTCCACCCCCATGTCAAAGCAAAGCCAGCAAGACTTCCTCCGCTCTCCACTGCGGCGGGGGGGGGGAGAAAAGGTCCTTTCTGTCCCCCTTGATTGCAGTAGTCCTCTACTTATAACGGCTCACTTAGTGACTGTTCGAAGTCACAACGGCACTGAAAGACCATTTTTCACACTTGCGACCCTTGCAGCATCCTCGCGGTCACGTGATCAACATTTAGCCGCTTGGCAACTGACTCGTACTTATGACGGTTGCAGTGTCCCTCGGGGGGGGTCATGTGAACCCCTTTGGCAGCCGTCTGACCGTCAAAATCAACGGGGGAAACTGGATTCGCTTAACGACCGTGTGACTAATTTAACCCCTGCAGTGCTTCACCGTGGCAAGAAAGGTCGTAAAATGGGGCAAAACTCACTTAACAACTCGTCCTGCTTAGCGGTGGAGATTGTGGTCGTGATCTGAGGACGGCCTGTGTGTTCAACACCCTCCGAGTCACACAGAGTGGCAGCTGCCCAGGAAGGACTGGCTGAAAACCGCTTTATTGGCCAGCGTCCCCGTTTCCGTGTGTCCAGGAAGACCCCCAGGGCCGGCCCTGGCCTGAGGGAAACGCCAGGCCGGGTTCAGGGCAGGCAGCTGCGTCCAGATGTTGGGGGGGGGCTGGCCGGCGGGGAGACTTTCAGAATGGCTATGGCTGGCACAGAACCCCCGCGAGCCGCTGGTCCATCAGCGGGCACACCGGCAGCCCCCCAAGTCTTGCGCCAGCCCGTCTCCAGCGCCTGCTGACCGTGAGCCGTTTAGAAAGGAAATAAATTCTCGCCCGCTCGCCACGGCAGGCCGGGATCCTTCAGGGCAAGCGAGGCTGGGGCCCGAAGGTGCCCACTCGCAAAAGCTTGTGGTGCGCCAATGCCCATCGTCCAGGGCCAGGCCAGTCTGAGCCGCTTTGTGCCCCCAGCGGCGAGGCAACGGGATGCCCGAGAAGCCAGAGCGGGGCAAGCAGCTCTGAGTTCGGGTGTCCCTCTTCCTCCTGTCAGCACTGAGTGGCGTTGGCGTGTGCCCAGGCTGGAAACTGGTGGAGGTTGAAAATGGGGAGGCCCCAGGTGTTGATAGCCAGCATGATGGTCAGGACGCCCAGGATATTCAGCATAAACCCGGCTTTGACCTGGAGGGCGAGAAAGAGCAGCTGGGAATCCAGCAGGGAAGCCTCGCAGAGCCTCCATGTCGGAGGGCAGTCTACCTCCGGCTGCTTTGGGAAGGAAAGGAGGCGGCTCCCCCAGCCCACAGGCAGGGCAGGAATGTGGCTTTGGCATCTGATATTATTCAGAGAGGAGCTGCCTATCACTGGAGGCTCCGCTGCGTTGCAGCCATGGAGAAGGAAGCGACAGGGCGGGCCAGTTGGGCTCTGCTGATGGTGGAAGATGGGCTCTGTTTCCGCCGGGCCAGGAAGGGACCCCAGTTTCACCAGCAAGGGACGGGGCTCACCATGTCGATGACCCGGAGGTTGCCGTAGGAGAAGACGATGGCGTTGGGGGGGGTGGCCACCGGCAGCATAAAGGCCAGGGAGGCCGCCAGGGTGCAGGGCAGCATCACGTAGAGCGGGTTGAGCTGGATGGCCTGGGCCTGCGAGGGGGGGTGGTGGTGGTGGAGAGGGTCTCAGCATGGAGGAGAGAAGGGCCTGGAAGCCTCCCCTCCCCTCTCCCTCCCTCCTTCTTTTTCCTTTCTTCCTTCCGTTTCTCATCTTTCTTGCCTTTTCTTCCTTCCCTCTTTTTCTCCTTCCTTTTCCTTTGTTTTCCTTTCTTTTCCTATTTCTTCCTTCTTTTTTCCTTCCTTCTTCCCTCCCTCCCTCCTTTCTTTTTCTTCTTCTTCTTCTCCTTTTTCTTTTTCTTTCCTTCTCTCCTTCCTTCCTTTTCCTTTGTCCTTTCTTTCTTCCTTCTTTATCTTTCTTGCTTCTTTCCTTCCTTCCCTCCCTCCCTTTCTTCTCCCTTCCCTCCTTTTCTCCTTCCTTTCCTTTGCTTTCCTTTTTCTTCCTTTTTCTTTTCTTCATCCCTCCTTCCCTTTCTTTTCTTACTTCTTTTTCCTTTTCTTCCTTCCTTCCTCTCCCTTCCTTTCTCCTAATGTTCCATCCCTCCTACATTCTCTTAATCTTTCTCCTTCCTTCCTTCCTTCCTTCTCCTTCCTTTTGTTCTCCCCTTTTCCCTTTCTTTCCCCCCTCTCCCTCCCTCCCTCCCTCGGACGCCCTTCGGGGGGGGGCTGGGAAGGCCCCGGCCAAGGGGCAGAGGGGGGGTCCCGGGTCCCGCCCAGCCGCCGCCCCCTCCTCACCATGGAGGCCAGGATGGGCAGGAAGAGGGTGGTGGTGGCCACGTTGCTGGTGCACTCCGTGAAGACGGCCACCAGCAAGGAGAGCAGGAAGGCGATGGCCGGGTGGGGGATGTTCTGCAGCGGGGTCAGCTTGTTTCCCAACCAGCTGGACAGGCCGGAGGCCTGGAAAAGCCCCCAGAGGGGCGGGGAAGTTAATGGAGTTAATCCTCCGCCCCTCCCACGACTCCCCCCCCGCCAGAGGCTGCCCCTCCGCCGCCGCAGGGTCGCCCGCACTTCCCACGCGCGGAGAGCCCCGCCCGCGCCCAGCTCCGTGGCCGACTGCCCGGCTTCGGCGAGGCTCGGGCGCCCCCGGGTGGCGGGAAAGGGCATTGCTCCGGCCGAACCGGGGCTCCGCTGCGGGGCTCCCCGCGCGGAGGCGGCGGCGGGGGTCCTCCGGCTGCCCAGCAGGCGGCCCGCGGGCGACGATGGGAAGGAAGGAATCGCCCCCCGCCCGCTCCGCCTCTCCGGTCCCAACCGGCGGGGGGGGGCGGCCCCTCACCTCGCTGCCTTTGGCCAAGGCGAAGCCCCCTCCCAGCAGGATGACGATGTTCCAGGGCATGTTCCGGTTGACCGTGGTCCAGTCCAGGAGGGCGGGGGGCGCGCGGATCTGTCCCGGGCTGCCTGCAAGGGAAGTGGGGAGCGGGCAGTGGGGTGCAGCGCCGGGGGCTGGGGTGGGTGTCCAACGTTGGTGTTTGCACAGGCTCTACGCGAGGAGCGGAGCCCCGCGACTCCCCTCTAACTCTGCTCCAGGAAGTCTGGGGGAAGCGCCAAGCCTCCCTTAGGGGACCCCCAAAAGAGCTTTTTCACAAGGCAGCGGGACTTTATTGCTTTTCCCTTGAAGATGTTTCCCTTCTCAGCCAAGAAGCTTCTTCCGTTCTTCTTCAGTTCCGTTCTCCGCTATTCAGTCAGAACTGAAGAAGCTTCTACGATGAGAAGGGAAACGTCTTCAAGGAAAAAACAAAGTCCAGGGGCCTTTAGGAAAAGCTCTTTTGGGACAACTCTGGCCTGGATGGTTGAGACTCTCCAGGGGGGCATTTCACCCCCTCCCAGGAAACCCAATTCCTTTTGACACCCCCCCACTGGTGGTGCTGTGTTGTCTTGAAGGGAGGGTCCTCACAAGAGGCAGACGCCCCTCCAGTCAAGATGGGGAAAGTCACCCCACTTCACCTCCCCTCTCAGTTTTCATTCCTAATGGGCAAAACTGGGTTGATTTGGTCAGAAGTGATCTTGTGTTTTTCTTACTTTTTTAGGGGTGGGGGGAAAAGTCAGGGGTCTCCAAACTTGGCCACTGTAAGACTCGGGACTATGCTGGCTGGGGAATTCTGGGAGTTGAAGTCCACAAATCTTACAGTGTTCAAATTTGGAGACCCGTGGAATAAGTCAATGGGGTTTACGGATTTTTCCTGGGATCGTCCTAAATCTAAACTCCAAATTCTGAAAATCCAAATTATGAAATGTTCTTCTCTCTCTCTGCCCCCCCCCCCAATTTGTTTTTGGTTAGTGTGTAGGGGGGAGAAGAGACCCACAATTCTCCCTCCTTGGCTGAAAGACCAGTGAACCTGGACCGCTGAATCGTTATTCGACTGCTAGAAAAGAATCACAGATGGTGCAGGAGGAAGACGTGTCCCACTAGGTCCCCTCTGATTTCGGGGTCCTGTCAGGTGCCAGCACACTGTAGAACAGTGGTTCTCCACCTGTGGGTCGGGACCCCATTTGGGGTCGAACGACCATTTCACGGGGGTCGCCAAACAACGCAGTCCGCCATTTTTTTCCCCCTTTCCTTAGCTGTGCTACTCCCTTTTATTCTATTGGCTTTTGAAAGCCAATAGAATAGACTCTCTTGAATAGAGTCTAATTCTATTGGCTTTCAAAAGCCAATAGGAATCGTCCAGGCTGTCTCTGCCTTGCTGAGCCCGCCAAACGTCCCATTCTGCAAACGGTGCTGCACCAGTTGAGTAGTCCTCGACTTAAGACCGGTTGGGGGTCGCGGCATTAAAAAAGTTGAGAACCACTGGTGTAGGAGCTCCAGGGCCCCCTTGCTTGAGCCTTCCCAGGGGTTCCGCCAGGAGGGCTCCCCCAGGCCATCACTGGAGGTTTTTAAGAAGAGACTGGACAGCGATTTGTCTGAAATAGTATGGGTTCTCCTGCTTGAGCAGGGGGCTGGACTAGAAGACCTCCAAGGTCCCTTCCAGCTCTGTTCTGTTCCTGAAGGCCATTCCCTTTCACTGCTTCCTCTGCCAGTCTGGCACTCTCCGCTTACCTTCATCCTGGGCCCCGGAACAGCATCTGGATATTTCGGAGGGAATCAGGAACATCAGCAGCGAAATGAAGATGACCACCGTGGCATCCGTGATGTAGCTGTAAGACAGAGTCCAGCGTCCCTCAGACCCCCCTCCCAGTTGAGACGAGGTTGGAGGGAGGGGCCTGAAGGATGGGGGAGGGTCTGCAGCTGCCTCAAAGGCAGCCACGGGGGGGGGGGGGGAGGGACCGAAGGCGGCTTTCCCAGAGTCCTCCACCCGGTCTAGCCCCCCTCCTCACCTCTTCTCCCTCTGGCTGAAGAGGGCGTTGGCCCAGCCGGGCATGAAGCCGGGTTCCCGGGTGAACCAAAGGACCACCAGGGCGATGAAGAGGAGGAGGACGGCCCCTTCGGAGAACTTCATCGGGCCCAGCGCCCGGTACTCGCTCTTAATGATGCTGTACGCCTGCTCGGACTTCCGCTTCTCCGCCTCGCTGGTGCCACAGCCGAAATTCTTCTTGAAACTGGGAGGGGGGCAGAGGGGAAAGGATGTGGGGCAGGGGTGGGGGCTTCTCTCTCTCCCCCCCCCGTGCCTTGTCCTGGAAGGGTCCCTTGGCAGGGGGCATCCCTGGATAGGCTGAGTTGCCTCCCCACTCCGTCTGCTCAGGGTCTCTCAGCCCAGCACCCCTTTGCGATTGGGCAGCCGCGCTCGGCCCCCAACCCAATTAAGAGGGCGGGGAGGGAGATCAGTTGCTTCTTCTGCAAGACCCCCCACCCCCACCTCCTCCCCCCCAGCCCAGGCGGGGGCCCAGAGACTCACTCCCAGCCCAGGTACAGCAGCAGCAGCCACAGCCAGGAGAGGATCAGCAGCACCAGCATGGCAGGGAAGGCGAAGGTGAACCAGGAGCCAAAATTCACCACGTTGCCGTTGCGGCAGAAGAGCCTGGTGAGGAGAGACCCCCGTCACTGTGTCCCCTGGAAGGGCCCCCCTCACAGCCCCTTCCCCCCCAGAAACCGCCTCAGCCTCAGCTGGCCTGCTGGGGGGGATGCTGGGAGTGGAAGCCCACCCCTCTTAAAGTGGAGAAAGGCTGGTCTGCTGGTGGCACAATGGCAGTGCCAGGACATGCGCCGCCCTTAGCCGACCCTCTCCTTTTGGGGGGAAAAACTAAGAAAGAGGGGTCCAAAATGAGGAGAAATTTCCTGACTGTGAGGACAATTAACCAGTGGAACTGCTTGCCTCTAGAAGTGGTGGGGACTCCATCCCTGGAGGCTTTTAAGAAGAGACTGGACAGCCATTTGTCTAGGGCAGGGGTCGGCAACCTTGGCTCTTTTATGACTCGTGGACTTCAACTCCCAGAATTCCTGAGACAGCCAAGTCATAAAAGAGCCAAGGTTGCCTACCCCTGGTATAGGGTTTCCTGCCTGGGCAGGGGGTTGGACTGGATGACCTCCAAGGTCCCTTCCAGCCCTATGGTTTCTATTTCTATTTCAACAGCTAATGCAGTGCAATGGAAGCTTTACACTACAGCCGGTGTCTCCAGACCTGGCAACTTTAAGACTTGTGGACTTCAACTCCCAGAATCCCCTAGCCGCCTGGGGAACGCTGGGAGTTGAAGTCCAGAAGTCTTAAAGCAGCCAAGTTAGGAGACTGTTGCCCTACAGCAGTGGTTCTCAACCTTTTTAATGCCGCAACCCCCAACCGGTCGTAAGTCGAGGACTACTCAACCGGTCGTAAGTCGAGGACTACTCAACTGGTGCAGCACCGTTTGCAGAGTGGGACTTTTGGCGGGCTCAGCAGGGCAGAGACAGCCTGGACAATTCCTATTGGCTTTTGAAGCCAATAGAATTAGACTCTATTCAAGAGAGTCTATTCTATTGGCTTTCAAAAGCCAATAGAATAAAAGGGAATAGCACAGCTAAGGAAAAGGGGGAAAAAATGACGAACTGCGTTGTTTGGCGACCCCCGTGAAATGGTCGTTCGACCCCAAATGGGGTCCCGACCCACAGGTTGAGAACCCCTGCCCTACAGAATAATGGAATTGGAAGGGACCGTGGAGGTCTTCTAGTCCAACCCTCTGCTCAAACTTTCAAGAAAAAACGCACACGTGCCCTACACAGTCATGCCTTTGGGGCAGGAGGGGCGGGGGTCTCTTCTGCAGAAGCGGAGGATCCTCCACCCCATAAATGAGGGGCTTCTGCTAGCGGGCAGAGACCAGGCAGGGTGAAAGAGGCCACCAGCAGCAGGTCTGGAATGGGGGGAAGGAGGGATGGGGAAAGTGGGAGGGGGACCCTTCTGGACCACCACCCCTAAATACTCTGGGGAAGGAACTGGGAAGGGGCCCTGCCCGGAAAAAAACGGCACGGGAGCCCCGTGCCAGGAACGCCCCCGGAGCCTTACTCGTCCATCTGCCCCTTCAGGACCAGGTTGGGGGTGGTGCCCGTCAGGGTGGCGATGCCGCCGATGCTGGCGGAGTAGCAGACGGCCAGGCTCATCCCTTTGCAGAAGACCTGGTGCTTCTCCTGCAGCTGCTCCCGGTCTTCGTCCAGCTTCTGGCCGGGCTCCTCGGGGACCTTTTCCTTCATCACCACCTGCACGTGGGCATTTGCTGTTCCACAAGAGGGGAGAGGGGCCCATCAGCCAGCTGGGCAGGCGGGCTCTGGGGGCCCCGATCGCTAGGGCAGAGGTCAAGGGGGGAGACAGACCAGCCCCGCGTGGCCCCCGGACTCTGCCGCTTTGCCCAGCGTTCCCCTTTCACAGACCCAGGGGCTGCCCCGTCCCCAGCTGAGGCTGGCCCAGGGCCACACTGGGCACTTAGCAGGTCCTTCAGTGAAGAGGCTCGGTGGGCATCTGGCCCAGGTCTGGACAAGGCCTCTTGATGCCCAGTGAAGGCCTCTCGGGGCCTGGTGGCAGCCTGGCTGCTTCAGGTGAGGAGGGGGCTGATGCCCATGGAATCTGGGTAGCCTGGGGTTGAACTCCGGGGTCCTGGGGGCTCTGGGCTCAGCTGCTTTCCTGCAGATGCTTCATGACCCAACTGGGGAACATTGTCTGCGCCAGTTTGGTAATTGAACGTCTGGAAACAAACCACCAAGCTCAGAGGGCACCAAGGACCTCACAATCCCCTTCTCCTCCTCCTCCTCCATTCCACAAACTCCCTCCCTTGTACACGGATGCTATTACCTAGTTGGGTCATGAAACGTCTGCAAGGAAACAACCCAGCTCAGAGAGCCCCAAGGATCTCACAGTTGTCGTCGTCATTGTCGTTGTCCTCCTCCTCGTCCTCCCCACACACCCCTCCCTTCTAACATGGATGACGTTCCCTAGTTGGGTCATGAAAAGTCTGCAAGAAAGCCACCCAGCTCAGAGCACCCAGGACCCTCCAGTCCTCCTCCCCCTCCCCCCTTCTAGCACTGATGATGTTCCCTAGTTGGGCTGTTAAATGTCTGCAAGGGAACCGCCCAGCTCAGAGAGCCCCAAGGACCCCCCCCCCAGGGTGGCGGACACCCCCTGCCATTCTCAGGGCCAGCAAAGGCAGAGGCAGCCAGTCTTACGGAAAGCAGCGGCCAGGGAGGTGGGCCAGGGGTTGGCACTGGGCACATCCCCCAGTGGGCCTGCCCCACCTTCGTGACGGTCGAGGACCGAATCCCGAGGTCGGGAGAGGAGGCCTCCGCCAGACGGGGATCCCCCGTGAACTGGCCTGGCGCGAATCCCTGCCAGCCGGGAGGAAGAGCAGGCGGGAGACCCACCTGGTGGAGGACGCGCCTCCTGCATCTCGAAGGCCCGGTTGAGGGTCCCGTTCTGGACGGCCCCCCGCTTCGCGCTGCTCTGCTCCAGCTCCGACTTGTGCAGCTGCTGGAGGACCGCCTGGGCGATGGGCACCATCATGGCGGTGGTGGCCGTGTTGCTGATCCACATGGAGAGGAAGGCCGTCACGCCCATGAAGCCCATCAGGAGCCTGGAGGAGGGAGGGAGACAGGGAGGAGGAGGAGGAGGGAGGGAGGAGGGAGGGAGGAGGAGGAGGAGGAGGAGGAGGAGGAGGAAGGGATGGAGAGGAGGAGGGAGAGAGGGAGGAGGAAGGGGAGGAGGAGGGAGGTGGGAGGAGGGGATGAGGAAGGAGAGGGGGAGGGAGGGAGAGGGAGGGAGGGAGGAGAGAAGGGAGGGGAGGAAGAGGAGGAGGAGAGAGGGAGGAGAAGGGAGGGAGGAGGGAGGGAGGAGGAGGGAAGGAGGGAGGGGGGAGGAGGAGGGAGGGGGAGGAGAAGGGAGGGAGGAGGGAAGAGAAGGAGGAGAGAGGGAGGAGAAGGGAGGGAGGAGGGAGGGAGGAGGAGGGAAGGAGGGAGGGGGGAGGAGGAGGGAGGAGGGAGGGGGAGGAGCAGGAGAGAGGGAGGAGGAGGGAAGGAGACAGGGAGGAGGAGGGAGGGGGGAGGAGGAGGGAGGGAGGGAAGGGGAGGGGAGGAAGGCTGAGTCTGGAGCCCCAGAGCCTCCTGGAGCTGCGCTGCTTCCCATCCAGGGCCCAGGGGACCAGGGGTTCTCGTAGCCCCACACCAAGAGTCGGGGCTGGGAACAAGTCCCGACATTTGGCATGGAGAATTAGGGGACTGGAGGCTAAAACAGACGAAGAGGGGGGGCAGGAATTGGGGGTGTCTAGTTTAACGGACGGGGGGAGGTGATAGCAGTCTCCTTTATATCTTTCTGGGGCTGCCACAGAGAAGGGGGGGGTCCTGCACCAGAGGGCAGGACAAAGAAGAATGGATGGAAACTCATCCAGGAGAGAAACAACCTGGAATTAAGGTGAAATTTCCTGACGGGGAGGACAATCAACCAGTGGAACTGCTTGCCACCAGAAGTTGCGGGTCTCTCATCACTGGAGGTTTTCAAGAAGAGACTGGACAATCACGTGTCTGAGACGGTCTAGGGTTTCCTGCCTGAGCAGGGGGTTGGACTAGATGACCTCCAAGGTCCCTTCCAACTTTATCATCATTATTATTATTATTAAGTGTCCTCTTCTGAGTGGCTCAATCCAGGGGCACCAGGGGGCCCAAAGGGAGGGGGAGGTCCCAGGCCTGAGGGACTCACAAGGCAGGCCGGACCCCGACGATGAGGAGGACCTGCAGGGCGATGCGCCTGTGGAGGTTCCAGTGCTCAACGGCGATGGCCACCAGCAGCCCCCCGATGAAGAGCATGTTGGTGTCCTTTAGGTACTCCATGCACACCTGCAGGGAAGCAGCAGAATAACAGAATGACAGATTAGGAAGGGACCTTGGAGGTCTTCTAGTCCAGCCCCTTGACCAAGCAGGAGACCCGCCCATACTCTTCCGGACAGATGGCCGACCTGTCTCAACACCTCCTCCAGGGATGGAGGAGTCTGTCTTACCGTGGAGGAGTCCATGATGCCCATGAGGGGGAAGAAGAGGACGGGGAAGAGAGCGGTCACCGCCAGGGGCACGGCCTCCGTGCACCAGAAGATGGCCATCACGATGATGGTGTAGCCGCACTGGGCTTCCTGGGGGAAGAAGGGAACTGGTCAAGAAGGGGAGTCGGTCGCTGTGGGCACAAAGCAGGCAGGGCTGCCATCCAGAGCTGGCTGGGGGGGGAGGGGGGCACCTGCTGTCCAGCAGCGCTGGTGACTCCACAGTCACGCTGCAAGCCCTCCTGCTCACTGCTGGGTGAGCCTGATGGGAGCTGGAACCCCACCACATTGTAGGGTCACACCTGGTCCACTTCCCAGTTCAAGAAGCAGTTCATCCTCACCAGGCTTTCTATGACGAAGGAAGAAGGGAGGGAGGAAGAAAGAAAAAAAAAGAAAAGAAAGAAAGAGAGAGAGGGAGGGAGGAAAAGAGGGAGGGAGAGAGGAAGGAAGGAAAAAGGAAGGGAGGGAAGAAGGGAGAGAGGGAGGGAGGAAGGAAGGAAAAAGGAGAGGGAGGGAGGAAAAAAACAAAAGGGAGGGAGGGAGGAAGGAAGAAAAAAGAAAGGAAAAGGAAGGAAGGAAAAAGGAAGGGAGGAAGGAAAAAAGAAAGGGAAGAAAAAGGGAGGGAGGAAGGAAGGAAGGGAAGAAAAAGGGAGGGAGGGAGGACCCAAAGAACCAGGACCTCTCGGTCTAGGGTCCAACCTGGAAGCAGGAGGGCCCAAGCGAAGACCGGGCATTCGGGTCTGACTGCTTAAACGTGCCTTAAGTGCCCGTCAATCGGCCCCCGGGGGCCCCTGAGACAAGATGGCGCAGCTGATCAATCGAGGCGTGGGGGGGGGAGATTGCTGGGTTGGTCTAGGATGGCACAGAATCAGACCCAGCCTGGCAGCCCTTTTTTGCAACTAAGAGTTGCGATTGCCACCTTATTAAAAAGCGGAAGCTTTGATTTGTGGCAGCTTACAAAGGCTTCTCTTGTAATAAAAACCTGGAAGAGGGAAAAGGCACCACCAGGTTTCTGCAAAGACACCGGGAGGTGCTGATCCAAAGGAGCAATAAAGCTTAAGAAAATGGCGATTTAAGGGCTCTGTCAGTCCAGCCACTGCAGAGCCCCGGACGGGATGGGCCGCTGCTCAAGGCTGCCGCCTTTTAGTCAGATCTGTGAATTGGACCCCTCATTTACTTAAGACAGGGGTGGGGAACCTGGGCTCTTTTATGACGGGTGGACTTCAACTCCCAGAATTCCTGAGCCAGCCACGCTGAGGGGAAAGAGAGAGGTTTCCAAGCTGAGCTATGCTGGCTCAGGAATTCTGGGAGTTGAAGTCCACCAGTCAAGAAGGGGGTCATAGTTCTCCCATGCTGGCTCAGGAATTCTGGGAATTGAAGTCCACCAGTCATAAAAGAGCCAAGGTTGCCTAGCCCTGATCTAGACCTTCCTAGGCCAGCGTTCCTTAATCTCAGCAACTTTAAACTTCATGGACTTCAACTCCCAGAATTCCCTAGTCACCCATCTTAAAGCATGCTAACTGGGGGATTCTGGGAGTTGAAGTCCCCCATGTTAAAGCTTGCTGGCTGGGGGATTCTGGGAGTTGAAGTCCCCCACCTTAAAGTTGCCAATGCTGGGAAGCACCGATTGAGCAAACACCCAACCCCAGTATTGTTATTCAGTTCCTTGGCGGCCCCGCCTCCCATCCCTCCGGGCAGGCCTGGAGCTGAGAAACCAGGAGGGCATTTGCCTGCTGTCGAGTTGCACAATGGAGGCACCCCAGATGAGGGCGTCAACCCCAGGAACTTCCCAGAGACTGAGCGCATTGCAAGAACTCTGAGCCCTGAAATGGGAACATCTAGAAATTGGAACATCTTGGGAAACTCAGCTTGGCATCTGCCCATTCCAGAAGACAAAGCAAGGCAGCAGCCCCGTTTTTGATGATCTCACAAAGCGAAGCAGGGTTAATAATAATAATAATAATAATAATAATAATAATAATAATAATAAAAGTTGGAAGGGACCTTGGAGGTCAGTCTTTGTGATCTTGCAGCAGCTTACCAGCAGAAACAGTGGACCACCTGGTAAGCTGCTGCAAAAAGATCACACAGACTGACTACAAGCAGCGGCATGACAAAGTAGCAACAATGGTGCATTGGAAGATCTGCAAAAAATATCATTTGCCTGTAAGCAAGAACTGGTGGGATCATCAAATAGAGAAAGTCATAGAAAATGATAAAATTAAACTGCTCTGGGATTTCAGAATTCAAACAGACAAGCACCTGCAACATAACACCCCAGACTTAACAATTGTCGATAAGAAAGGCAAAAAAGTCTGGATAATGGACGTGGCAGTGCCTGGAGACAGCAGAAGAGACGAGAAAGAACTGAAAAAGATCACAAAATACAAAGACCTACAAATAGAAATAGAAAGACTGTGACAAAAGCAAGCAAGGGTAGTACCATTAGTCATAGGTGCCTTGGGTGCAATCCCAAAACAACTGGAGCACCACTTGAACACCATTGGCATTGACAAATTCGCTATTAGTCAATTGCAAAAGGCGGCCTTACTAGGAACTGCTTCCATCCTGCGACGATATCTGTAATACCATCAAACATCCACATCTGCCTATCCCAGGTCCTGGGTAAGGACTCGATAGGTAGACAAAATGCCAAATCCAGTCTGAACATCTGGCTGACTGTGCGATGATCCATAATAATAATAATAATAATAATAATAATAATAATAATAATAATAATAATAAAAGGGACCTTGGAGGTCATCTACTCCAACCCCCTGCTCAGGCAGGAAACCCTATACCATTTCTGACAAATGGCTGTCCAGTCTCTTCTTAAAAACTTCCAGTGTTGGAGCATTCACAGGCGCTTTGGAGAATAGCTTGACTCCCTCTTCTTTGGGGCAGCCCCTGAGATACTGGAAGGCTGCTATCCTGCCCCCCTCGTCCTTCTCTTCGTTAAACTGGACATTCCCAATTCCAGCAGCCGTTCCTTGTATGTTTTAGCTTCCAGTCCCCTAATCCTCTTTGTTGAACCGGGCCAGATCAATGAGGTTCCAGGAAAGCCCAAATTTTGCAAGGGAGTTAAATCATGCAAGAGACACTTCCAGGAGCAGGAGGTGCCCACCAGCCACATCTGTCTGCCAGGGGACCTTCTCCCTAAAGTCAACATAATCTCCCAGGAGAGACCCTTTCCCTTCCTAGGCTGACCAACCAGCATCCAGCAGCAGCTCCCAGCCTTGTTGGCCCCTCTGGGCAGCACTGAGTGCTGAGAAGAGCCCCAGGCCCCAGGCAGAATGGCCCCTGGACCAGGCACTGCACCTAGTTTGGGTCACCCCGATATAGACTCTGGAAAGGATGTGGAGAAGAGCCACAAAGACGATCAGGGGACTGGAGACCAAATCATGCAAAGAACGGTTGCTGGAATTGCGTAGGTCTAGTTTAGCGGAAAGAAGGATTAAGCGGGCACACGATGGCAGGGTTCCCATATCGTCGCCACATGCAAGTAGGCAGCAATGTAAGTTTTCTAAATAAAATAAATAAAAAAATAAAATATTGAAGGGGTTCCTACAAAGATGAGGGAATTAAGCTATTCTCCAAAGCGCCTGAAGGCAGGACAAGAAGCAACAGATGGAAACTCATCAAGGAGAGAAGCAACCTGGAACTAAGGAGGAATTTCCTGACAGTGTGGACAGTTAACCAGTGGAACTCCTTGCCTCGAGAAGCGGTAAATGCTCCAACACTGGAAGTTTTTCAGAAGAGACTGGACGGCCATTTGTCTGAAATGGTCTAGGGTTTCTTGCATGAGCAGGGGGTTGGACGATGACCTCCAAGGTCCCTTCCAACTTTATCATTATTATTATGGATCATCGCACAAAAAAAACCACTTTAACCTAAGTCATTCGTTCGCCATGATCGTTTACAGAGGACACCTGGTTGCTGCTGCTGCTGTTGTTGTTGTTATTATTATTATTATTATTAAAATATTTGGGGGGCTGCCCCAAAGAAGAGGGGGTCCACCTCTTCTCCAAAGTCCCCTGAAGGCAGGACAAGAAGCAATGGATGGAAACTGATCAAGGAGAGAAGCAACCTGGAACTAAGGAGGAACTTCCTGACAGTGAGAACAATTAACCAGTGGAACAACCTGCCTCCAGAAGTTGTGAATGCTTCAACCGTGGAAGTTTTTAAGAAGAGACTGGACAACTCTTTGTCTAGAATGGTATAGGGCAGGGGTCTGCAACCTTGACCACTTTTAAGACTTGTGGACTTCAACTCCCAGAATTCCTCAGCCAGCTATGCCAAGGTTGCAGACCCTTGATACAGGGTCTCCTGCCTGAGCAGGGGGTTGGACTAGAAGATCTCCGAGGTCTCTCCCAACTGTGTTCTTCTGTTCTGAGATTCATGGATGAGGAACACTGGAGCATCTGCTGCTGATATGGCAGAAGAAGCAGCCCCAGAGTTCTCCACAGGGGATGGTTGAAGAGGTCAAGATGGCAATCCACGTCAAGAAGTGCCTTAGCTGCCCTCTTGGCATTTTGACACACACACACACCCCTTGAAGGTTGCCCCTAAGTAGCACCCAGCACGGGCAACATCCCTCTTGGGAGAGAGAAATCCACTCACAACCAAGAGGACAGCCCTGGTCCACCTGCCGCATTCTCTCCAGGGCAGTCCTCTGCTCCTTCTGACTCTTAAGGCCACACATGTGTGTTTGTGTGTACACGCGTGTGATGGTTTGATTTCAAAAGCACTCACGTGTTCGGTGGCAAAGAATCAAGGCTCAGATCTTGGGCGTGTTCGTTCTGGTGGAGCACCTGGGCTGATTCCACCTTGCCAACTGGGGCAACCTGTAATTAAACAGGTAACCGCACCTCTGCCCATACGGGCCTGGGAAGGGCCTGTCCCAGCAGGAGGGCGGGGAGCTGTCTGCTTCCTCTCCGGACCCAGGTTTTCTTTCCCCCCCCCTCCTGATGGGAAAGGGAGCCTTGAGCAATCTTGGGAAAGAGGCTTTTCGCTTCAGGGGTTCACTTGGCTGTAACTGCTTTGCATTCCCCCCCCCAATAATCCCTAGGGGCCAGCCCCTTTGAAGGATTGCCTCTCCACTGTGGCAGCCCCCCCCAACCCACTAGGATGGGGAGGAAGGGCTTGCCACAGGTGCCACTGATGAGGGATGGTCACCTGTGAGACCACGAAAAAGGGTCTTCTTGGTGGTGGCTCCTTCTCTATGCAAGAGAACGGGGTTGGACTAGAAGACCTTCAAGATCCAACTCTGTTACTCTGTTCTGTTACCGGAACATCCTTCTCAAGACAGGGTTGGTCCCCAATCCAGCTGCTTTTCCAAAAGGCCCTAAGAACATGGTTTTGCCCAGGGGCCTGGGGACCCCGCAGGCAGACGGAGCCCGTTAAGGGACTGACTTGATTGTGCTGTTGCTGCCACACTTGGGGGGGGGGGGGGTTATAGGTTATTATTATATGATGGATTTTTAAAAAAATTGTAAGCGCCCGGGATACCTAGGGGTGAGTTGGGTGGCTCTGTAAATTTCTTTAATAAATAATCAATCAATCTATAAGACATGAACCAGAAAGAAAGAAAGAAAGAAAGAAAGAAAGAAAGAAAGAAAGAAAGAAAGAAAGAAAGAAAGAAAGAAAGAAAGAAAGAAAGAGAAAGAAAGAAAAAGAAAGAAAGAAAAGAAGTGAGGGGGGAAGGAAGAAACAAAGAAAAGAAAGAAAGAGAAAGAAAGAAAGAAAGGAAGGAAGGAAGGAAGGAAGGAAAGAAAGAAGAAAGAAAGAAAGAAAGAAAGAAAGAAAGAAAGAAAGAAAGGAAGGAAGGAAGGAAGGAAGGGAGAGAAAGGAAGGAAGAAAGGAAAGAAAAAAGAAAAGGAAGGAGAGAAAGAAAGAAAGAAAGAAAGGAAGGAGGGAGGGAGGGAGGGAGGGTGGAACAGAAAGAAAGAAAGAAAGAAGGGAGGGAGGGAGGAAGAAAGAAAGAGAAAAAAAGAGAAAGAAAGAGAAAGAAAGAGAAACTGACTCCCAATGATCGGCTATCTCGGTAGCCCTGATCTGACGGGTATTGATCTGTTATTGAGAGGCGCAGCCATCAGGGAGGGGGGCGGGGGGGGTTGCACATCGGAAGCCTTTGTTCCTGGTCCTCCTGCACTTTACCTTCTCTCACACAGACACACGCAAGGCACACGCGGAGATAAAGGGGCCTGGGGGTCAGACCAAAGGGGGGCTGGCTGGGCTGCCCTTGGCTGCCACGGATGCTGCCCTGGCTTCAGGGATGCTCTTAAGAGATCTGCAAATATGTGCAGGGATTAGGAGGAGCTGTTTGAGGTTTGTGAAAGGTCTTCGGGTCCTGGGACGGAGGAAGACTTCCTGTTCAGACAGAGGCCAAATTTAGCATCAGGCGGAGGCTCTGTAATCCGCTAGGTCAGGGGTGGGTGACTAGGGCAGCCTCACGACCTGCGGACTTCAACTCCCAGAATTCCTGAGCCAGGGAGGAGGAGGAGGAAGAAGGAGAAGGAGAAGGAGGAGAAGAGGAGGTGAGAGAGAGAGAGAGAGAGAGAGAGAGAGAGAGAGAGGAGGAAAGAAAGAAAGGAAGGAAGGAAGGAGGAAAGAAAGGAAGGAAGGAGGAAAGAAAGGAAGAACGAAAGAAAGGAAGGAAAAACGAAAGAAAGAAAGGAAGGAAGGAGGAAGGAAGGAAGGAAAGAAAGAAAGAGAAAGGAAAGGAGGAAAGGAAGGAAGGAAGGAGGAAAGAAAGGAAGGAAGGAGGAAGGAAGGAAGGAGGAAAGAAAGGAAGGAAGGAGGAAGGAAGGAAGGAAGGAAGGAAGGAAGGAAGGAAGGAAGGAAGGAAGGAAGGAAGGAAGGAAAGAAAGAAAGAAAGAAAGAAAGAAAGAAAGAAAGAAAGATCCTGAATTCCACCAAGGAATGCACTTTGCCCCTTGCACTCTCCTCCTCCTCCTGTCCTCCTGTTCCTGCCTGAGTCGATAAGGCAACCCCCCCCCCCGCTTAAAAATTGACAGCTGCCCATCAGGGCTGGAGGGGGCCCAAAGCCTCAGCCAGGACTTTGCCTCTCTGGTGGGGGGGGGGAGCTGGGGGTGTCCCCACAATCAGGAGCTGGAAGTCGCGGTTTCCCTTCTCAGGAGAGAAACTGGCGCTGGCTGGGCCAGACCAGCTGCTCCCGGCCTGGAAAAGCCCCTCGGCAGCCTGGCCAGGAGCCCTTCTCCCCCCCCTGGAGGCCCCCCCAGGACCCGGGGACTGGGGGGTGGCCAGAGGGCTCTGGGGAGGCTGGGCAGAAGCGGGCAAAGCAGCCGAGCCGGAGGGAAGGGGCTGCCTGGTGGCCTTGGGGTGGGAGAGGAAGGAGGGGCTCAAAGAGGTGGAGTCCTTGCGGAGCCACGGGAGACCCCAGCCCAGCCCCTCCCTCTCCCTGGACTCCCTTGATCCTCATCCAGGGCCAGTTCTGCTTCCATCATGCCCGGCTTACAGCCGTCCATTTAGTGGCCGTCCAGAGTTACAAACGCCCTGAAAAAAGTAAGTCTGGACTCTTTTTCCACACTTGTGTCTTCTCTTGCAGCATCCTCCCAGCCACGGGATCGGAACTCAGAGCGCCTGGCAACGGGCATGTATCTAGGACGGGGGTCACGTGACCCCCTTAGCCACCTTCTGGCCGGCAAATTCAGCAGTGAAGCTGGATTCGCTTAGCGACGGTGTTTCTGACTTAAGCAATTGTCTCGCTTAGCAACACAAATCTTGACCTCGGTTGCGTCTGTAAGGCGAGGACTTCCTGTAGTCAACCGGAGTCTTGTGTGCAGGCTGCAGAAATGAGCCCTCTCCAGCTCTGAGCTCCACGCCTGCGCCTGGCTGTCTGCGCCTGACCCTCCCTGGGGGCTGAAACTGTGCCGATCGATCGGCAGGTCCTTCCTGGATCTTCCACTTTATGTAAGCAGCATGTTTTCACGCAGAGCCCGGTTGAAAGTCTCTTGGCTCTTGATCTGCAGTTAATCATTTCTGAAGCTCTTAGAAGAGTGTTTGCAGTGAGGCAACCTGTGCAAAATGCAGGAGGCGACTGGATAACAGAATAACAGAGCAGCGGAAGGGACCTTGGAGGTCCTCCAGTCCAGCCCTCCTTAGATCATTCCAGAGAAGAGGCTGTCCAGTCTCTGCTTAGAAGCCTCCAGTGATGGAGCAGCACCCATAACTCCCACTGGTGGATTAATTAATCCGTTAACAGACTAACAGAGTTGGAAGGGACCTTAGAGGTCATCCAGTCCAACCCCATGCTCAAGTAGGAGATCTAGATCGTTCCAGACAAAATGCTGTCCAGTCTCTTCTTAAATGCTTCCAGTCTTGGAGCACCCACAGCTTCTGGAGGCAAGACCTTCCATTGATTAGTTGATCTGGGGTTACAGAATAGCAGAGGGACCCTGGAGGTCCTCTAGTCCAACCCTCCTGCTCAGGCAAGAGACCCTGTCCATTAAAATAGAATGGAATGGAATGGAATGAATAGAATAGAATAGAAAATGGAATGGAATGGAATGAGAATAGAATAGAAAATGGAATGGAATGGAATGAATAGAATAGAAAATGGAATGGAATAGAATAGAATAGCAGAGTTAGAAGGGACCTTGGAGGTCTTCTAGTCCAGCCCCTGTTCAGGCAGGAGACCCCTAGACCATTCCAGACAAAATGGATGTCCAGTCTCTTCTTAAAAGCTTCCAGTGTTGGAGCATTCACAACTTCTGGAGGCAGGTAGTTCCACTGATTAATTGTTCCCACTGTCAGGAAATTCCCCCTTTTTCTGGCTGTCCCAGGGCACAGGAGGTCAGACTAGGTCAGACGAGGCTGGGTGGAGAGAAATTGAACTAAGGCGCAATTTCCTGACTGTGAGAACAGTTAAGCTGTGGACCAGCCTCCTTCTGAAGTCTCAGATTCTGCACCTGTCTGGGATGGTCTGGCGATTCCTGCCCTGGGCGGAGGGGCTGGACTAGAGGACCTCCGAGGCCCCTTGCAACTCAGTGATTTTGTAACTCTGATTCCTCCAGTCATCTGTCTGCCTTCTCTCACTTCCGTGTCTTGCCCAGACTGGCCTGCTGATTTCCTGGTGATCTCCCAGAAGTAAACAGCCCCATCAGGTGAGAATGACACAGGCAATCAGGGGCTGTTAAGGGAAGTTTTCTATTAGGTTTATTAAAAGGAAACTCTTCCCTGTCATATGAAAATCCTCGGTTAAGCGCAACAGGCTCTTTGGAAAGTCTGGGTGTGTGTCAGGGTGTGTGTGTGTGTGTGTGTGTGTGTGTGTGTGTGTGTGTGTGTGTGTGAAGACTTAGCAATCAAGTGAATTAGGATGCTTCAGAAAAAGAATTCCTAAATTTATTTCAGAATTTATAGAATAGAATAGAGCTGGAAGGGACCTTGGAGGTCTTCTAGCCCAGCCCCCTGCTCAAGCAGGAGAACCTATGCCATCTCAGACAAGTGACTGTCCAGTCTCTCCTTAAAAGCCTCCAACGATGGAGCGCCCAGGATTTCTGGGGGCAAGCTGTTCCACTGGTTAATTGTCCTCACTGTCACGAACTTTCTCCTTAATTCCAGGTTGCTTCTCTCCTTGGTCAGTTTCCAACCACTGGCTGGTCAGTTTCCAACCTCTGGTGCTTTGGGGAATAACGTGGGCCCCTCCTCTTCTTTGGCGCAGCCCCTCAGATACTGGGATAACTGCTATTATGCTAACTTGACTGTAAAAATAATCCAGAGAGAGAATTGCATCCCATTAAGATAAATACCACTTTACAAGGCCTTGATAAGGCCACACTTGGAATAAGGCATCCAGTGTTGGTCACCACAATGTAAAAAAGATGTTGAGACTCCAGAAAGAGTACTGAGAAGAGCAACAAAGATGATCGGGGGACTGGAGGCTAAAACATATAAGGAACGGATGCTGGAATTGGGTTTGTCTAGTTTAATGAAGAGAAGGATGAGGGGGGACAGGATAGCAGTCTTCCAGTATCTCAGGGGCTGCCCCAAAGAAGGAGTCAAGCTCTTCTCCAAAGCACCTGAAGGCTGGATAAGAAGCCATGGATGGAAACTAACCAAAGAGAGAAGCAACCTGGAACTAAGGAAAAACTTCCTGACAGTTAGAACAATTAACCAGTGGAACAACCTGCCTCCAGAAGCGGTGAATGCTCCAACACTGGAAGTTTTTAAGAAGAGACTGGACAGCCATTTGTCCAAATGGTATAGGGTTTCCTGCCTGAGCAGGGGGTTGGACTAGATGACCCTTCCAACTTTATTATTATTATTATTATGGATCATCGCACAGTCAGCCAGATGTTCAGACTGGGATTTGGCATTTTGTCTACCTATCGAGTCCTTACCCAGGACCTGGGATAGGCAGATGTGGATGTTTGATGGTATTACAGGTATCGTCGCAGGATGGAAGCAGTTCCTAATAAGGCCGCCTTTTGCAATTGACTAATAGCGAATTTGTCAATGCCAATGGTGTTCAAGTGGTGCTCCAGTTGTTTTGGGATTGCACCCAAGGAGCCTATGACTATTGGTACTACCCTTGCTTGCTTTTGCCACAGTCTTTCTATTTCTATTTGTAGGTCTTTGTATTTTGTTATCTTCTCCAGTTCTTTCTCTTCTATTCTGCTGTCTCCAGGCACTGCCACGTCCACTATCCAGACTTTTTTGTCTTTCTTATCGACAATTGTTAAGTCTGGGGTGTTATGTTGCAGGTGCTTGTCTGTTTGAATTCTGAAGTCCCAGAGCAGTTTAATTTTATCATTTTCTATGACTTTCTCTATTTTATGATCCCACCAGTTTTTGCTTACAGGCAAATGATATTTTTTGCAGATCTTCCAATGCACCATTGTTGCTACTTTGTCATGCCGCTGCTTGTAGTCAGTCTGTGCAATCTTCTTGCAACAGCTTACCAAGTGGTCCACTGTTTCTTCAGCTTCTTTGCATAGGCGGCACTTACTGTCTGTTGCTGTCTTCTCAATTTTGACTTTGTATGCATTTGTCCTTAAGGCTTGGTCTTGTGCAGCCCAGAATTAGTCCCTCGGTCTCTTTCTTCAATTTTCCTGCTCTTAGCCCTTGCCAGGTTGTATTATTATCTGCTTTCCCAGCTATTTTTTCATGTATTGGCCTGTAGTGTTTGTTATTAATTATATTATTATCGATCATCGCACAGTCAGCCAGATGTTCAGACTGGATTTGGCATTTTCTCTACCTATCGAGTCCTTACCCAGGACCTGGGATAGACAAATGTGGATGTTTGATGGTATTACAGGTATCGTCGCAGGATGGAAGCAGTTCCTAATAAGGCCGCCTTTTGCAATTGACTAATAGCGAATTTGTCAATGCCAATGGTGGTCAAGTGGTGCTCCAGTTGTTTTGGGATTGCACCCAAGGAGCCTATTACTATTGGTACTACACTTGCTTGCTTTTGCCACAGTCTTTCTATTTCTATTTGTAGGTCTTTGTATTTTGTTATCTTCTCCAGTTCTTTCTCGTCTATTCTGCTGTCTCCAGGCACTGCCACGTCCACTATCCAGACTTTTTTGTCTTTCTTATCGACAATTGTTAAGTCTGGGGTGTTATGTTGCAGGCGCTTGTCTGTTTGAATTCTGAAGTCCCAGAGCAGTTTAATTTTATCATTTTCTATGACCTTCTCTATTTTATGATCCCACCAGTTTTTGCTTACAGGCAAATGATATTTTTTGCAGATCTTCCAATGCACCATTGTTGCTACTTTGTCATGCCGCTGCTTGTAATCAGTCTGTGCAATCTTCTTGCAACAGCTTACCAAGTGGTCCACTGTTTCTTCAGCTTCTTTGCATAGGCGGCACTTACTGTCTGTTGCTGTCTTCTAAATTTTGACTTTGTATGCATTTGTCCTTAAGGCTTGGTCTTGTGCAGCCAGAATTAGTCCCTCGGTCTCTTTCTTCAATTTTCCTGCTCTTAGCCATTGCCAGGTCTTGTTATTATCTGCTTTCACAGCTATTTTTTAATGTATTGGCCATGTAGTGCTTTGTCTTCCCATGCCTCTATTCTGTTCTTCATTTGGTCTTTCTTGTAGGCCAGTTTGGTCTCTACAGTAGTTAGTAAGACTTCCTGATATACTAATTTCAGTGCATCTTCATCATTGTTCTTCAGATATT
>NW_024097983.1:172500-202500 GCF_016545835.1 Crotalus tigris | reverse complement strand
TCCAGCCACCTCCTTCTCTGTCATCCCCTTCTTCTCTTGACCTCCATCTTTCCCAGCATTAGGCTCTTCTCCAGGGAGTCCTTCCTTCTCATTAGGTGGTCAAAGGACTTGAGTTTCCACTTCAGGATCTGGCCTTCTCAAGAGCAGTCGGGGTTGATCTCCTCCAGGACTGACCGGTTGGATCGCCTTATAGTCCAGGGGACTCGCAGGAGTCTTCTCCAGCGCCAGAGTTCAAAGGCCTCCATTCTTTGGCGCTCATGGTCCAACAATCTGCGTACCCCACCCAAACTCTAACAGTCAGTAGCCCCAGCACCAGGGAAGCAGGATATGACCTTTGGGACATAATAGGATTAACCCATCACCATCAGAATACCAGAAAAGCACACTCAGACTCAGGTCAAAGTTCATGCCACAGGAACAGGAAACAACTCCAAACAAAAGGCTCCAGAGGGTATAAAAACCACTCCCTACATGTGCTCAGCCCTTTTTTTCCTACTTCTCTGCCAGAGCCATCTTCCTGTCTGGCTCTCCTCTTCGATAAACTGCAACTTCTTTCTAAAGCAGTCGCCATGTTGTTTATCCCCGGCTTGGACTGAACCCCGATGAAGACTTTTCTTCCAACAGTAAAAAATATCCACCCCTTCAGGATCTTCGTTGTCAACTTTAAGGCAGGCTAAACATTTTGTCAGTTTGTTTCTCTTTGATCATAATCTCGTTTTTTCTCCCCCACTGTATTTCTTGATTTCTCATTTACTAGAGTTTGATATAAAAAAAAAAGTCCTTTCGTGATTTTCTCGGTAATTCAGGTGGCGGCTTTCTTTGAAAATCATTTCACACTCAAAGTGTGTGACTATTTTTACACTTAAATGCTACTTTCCTAACATGGCACACCAAAGGCTCTACAGAGGAATCCTTTTTTTTTTTTTTTTGCATTTGTTTCTAATTTTAGAAATCAAATGCCATGTTCTTTTTGCAGGGCCCCCGGTGCTGTCTGAGCTTGATGGCTTCCTTGGAGATGTTTCATTACCAAACTGGGTAACATCATCAGTGCTGGAAGGGAGGAGGGTTTGTGGAGAGGAGTAGGAGTAGGGAGGGGGGAGGACTGTGAGGTCCTTGTTGCTCTCTGAGCTGGGAGGTTTTCTTGCAGATGTTTCATGACCCAACTAGGGAACCTCATCATCAGTGTTAGAAGGGAGGAGGAGGAGGAAGAAGAAGAAGAAAAAGAAAAAGAAGAAGAAGAAGAAAAGGAGGAAGAGGAAGAAGAAGAAGAAGAAGAGGAGGAGGAGGAAGTGGAAGAGGAAGAAGAAGAAGAAGAAGAAGAAGAAGAAGAAGAAGAAGAAGAAGAAGAAGAAGAAGAAGAAGAAGAAGAAGAAGAAGAAGACGACTGTGGGGTCCTTGGTGCTCTCTGAGCTGGGTGGTTTTCTTGCAGATGTTTCATGACCCAACTAAGTAACATCATCATATAAGGAATGGTTGCTAGAATTGGGTATGTCTAGTTTAACGAAGAGAAGGACAAGGGGGGACCTGATAGTATTCCAGTATCTCAGGGGCTGCCATAAAGAAGAGGGAGTCAAGCTATCCTCCAAAGCACCTGAAGGCAGGACAAGAAGCAACGGATGGAAACTCATCAAGGAGAGAAGCAACCTGGAACTAAGGAGAAACTTCCTGACAGTGAGAACAATTAATCAGTGGAACAGCCTGCCTCCAGATGCGGTGAATGCTCCAAGACTGGAAGTTTTTAAGAAGAGACTGGACAGCCATTTGTCTAAAATGGTATAGGGTTTCTTGCCTCAGCAGGGGGTTGGACTAGATGACCTCCAAGGTCCCTTCCAACTTTATTATTATTATTATTATTATTATTATTATTATTATTATTATTATTATCAGTGCTAGAAGGGAGGAAGAGGAGGAAGAGGAGGAGAACTGTGGGGTTCTTGGTGCTCTCTGAGCTGCGTGGTTTCCTTGCAGACGTTTTGTGACCCCACTAGGCATCATCATCATCAGTGCTGCAAGGAAACCACCCAGCTCAGAGGGCACCGCCGTTCAACCCTGAGCTACCAAGAGTCTCTTCCATCCGTGCCCCTTTCTCCCGCTTCTATGGCCACTTATGCAAACGCTTGATCCCTTCTGTGTTTTGATAGATGAGGCGCCGTCTGATCCTTTTCCACTCTCAGCGACCGTCTAGAGCAGTGGTTCTCAACCTGTGGGTCGGGACCCCATTTGGGGTCGAACGACCATTTCACGGAGGTCGCCAAACAACGGAGTCCGCCATTTTTCCCCCCTTTTCCTTAGCTGTGCTACTCCCTTTTATTCTATTGGCTGTTGAAAGCCAATAGAACAGACTCTCTTGAATAGAGTCTAATTCTATTGGCTTTCCAAAGCCAATAGGAATTGTCCAGGCTGTCTCTGCCCTGCTGAGCCCGCCAAAAGTCCCACTCTGCAAACGGTGCTGCACCCGTTGAGTAGTCCTCGACTTACGACCGGTAGAGTAGTCCTCGACTTACGACCGGTTGGGGGTCGCGGCAATTAAAAGGTTGAGAACCACTGGTCTAGAGATTTCCCCCCCCATGAACTCCTTGCATGCAGTTCCGCGAAACAGCCTTAAGTTATCTGAAAGTGTGGGAGATTGCGCCGCTCTCCAGATTCTTGTTGCTTCTGATTGCTTTTTTCTTCCATTCTTCCATCCGTTCCCCTTAGTAAAGACTCGTCCCTATTGTATCCTTTCCTTTTGTTCCGGCCCTGCCTTTGGTCTCCACTGGGCCATTTTCTCTCCCTCGTAAACTGCATTTTGCAGCCCAGCAACGCCCGCCTGAAATTCTTTTCGATTCCATGTCTTTTTTTTCCCATCGGTTTTCCGAGGTTATATTCTTGCAGGCGTTCTGGAACTCAGTTTAAAGTGAGGCTTCATTTCCTCTGAGGAAATGTGTTTCATCATCCTTTCGTATTCGGGAGGCAGCCCGTGAAGGACTCAACTACCTGGGCCCCCTACGGCCACGTGAGTGTCAGTGAAGGAGAACGTAGCTCAGGGGCCGAAATGAATTGGTGCTCTCTGAGCTGGGTGGATTTTCTTGCAGACGTTTCATGGCCCAACTAGGGAACATCATCAGGGCTAGAAAAGAGTGAGGTTTGTGCAGAGGAGGAGGAGGAGGGGGAAGAGGAGCAGGAGGAAGAAGAAGAAGAAGAAGAAAAAGAAAAAGAAGAAGAAGAAGAAAAAGAAGAAGAAGAGGAGGAGGAGGAGGAAGAGGAGGAGGAGGAGGAGGAGGAGGAGGAGGAGGAGAACTGTGGGGTTCTTGTTGATCTCTGAGCTGGGTGCTTTCCTTGCAGACGTTTCATGACCCAGCTAGGGAACACTGCTAGAAGAGAGTAGGGTTAGTGGAGAGGAAGAGGAGGAGGAGGAGAAGGAGGAGAAGGAGGAGAAGGAGGAAGAGGAAGAAGAGCAGCAGTAGCAGGAGGAGGAGAACTGTGGGGTCCTGGTGCACTCTGAGCTGGGCGGTTTCCTTGCAGAAGTTTCCTGACCCAACTATGGAACATCATCAGTGCTAGAAGGGAGGAGGAGGAGGAGGGGGGGGAGGGGGAGGGGGAGGAGGAGCAGGAGGAGGAAGGGCGGTGGGATCCTTGATGCTCTCTGAGCTGGGTGGTTTCCTTGCAGAAGTTTCATGACCCAACTAGGGAATGTCATCAGTGCTAGAAAGGAGTGGGATTAGTGGAGAGGAGGAGTAGAAGGAGAAGGAAGAGGAAGAAGAGGAGGAAGAAGAGGAAGAGGAGGAGGAGGAGGAGGAGGAAGAAGAAGAAGAACGTGGGGTCCTTGGTGCTCTCTGAGCTGGGTGGTTTTCTTGCAGAAGTTTCATGACCCATCTAGGGAACAGCATCAGTGCTAGAAGGGAGTGGAAAGGAGAAGGAGAAGAAGGAAGGAAGGAAGGAAGGAAGGAAGGAAGGAAGGAAGGAAGGAAGGAAGGAAGGAAGGAAGGAAAGACTGACCATGGGGTCCTTGGTGCTCTCTGAGCTGGGTGGTTTTCTTGCAGACGTTTCATGACCCAACTAGGGAACATCATCAGTGCTAGAAGGGAGTGAGATTGTGGGGGTGGGGAGGAGGAGGAGGAGAACGAAGAATATGCAAAATCAAACAGTGATCGAAGTGGGTTGATGCTGCAAAATGAAACATACCAGGAATGAAATCTCAAGACCATTTTTTTGAAATTCCTCTGAAGGCCCAAAAAATCTCTCCGGGCGGACTTAATAAAAGGAAAAAAACAAAAAACGAAAACTGCTTTGCGTACAGAAATCCTCCATGCATAATAGAAGAGCATTTACTGCACCCTATGAATATTAAATAATGTTGAGGCGACATCCCCCCTCGCCATGAATTAAGGATGGTGCAAGCCGGCTAACGAATCCTTTCGCCGAGGGCGGGCAATATTTCCACCGCAAACAACGTCACCCAAGCAGAGCCAAGAGCCAAGATTGAGTTGGCAGAGTCCGAAAATTGGACTCCGGCTCCTGCGGCAGCCCAGAGGAGGAAGGGAAGAAACTCATCAAGGAGAGAAGCAACTTGGAACTCAGGAGAAACTTCCTGACAGTCAGAACAATTAACCAGTGGAACTACCTGCCTCCAGAAGCTATGAATGCTCCAACACTGGAAGCTTTTAAGAAGAGACTGGACAGCCATTTGTCTGACATGGTCTAGGGTCTCCTGCCTGAGTAGGGGGTTGGACTAGATGACCTTCAATGTCCCTTCCAACTTTACTACTACTACTACTACTACTATTACTACTATTACCACTACTATAGAACTGGAGGCTAAAACATATAAGGAATGGTTGTGGAGTCTACTTTAAGGAAGAGAAGGACGAGGGGGGGACAGGATAGCAGCCTCCCAATATCTCAGGGGCTGCCCCAAGGAAGAGGGAGTCAAGCTATTCTCCAAAGAGCCTGAAGGCAGGACAAGAAGCAACGGATGGAAACTCATCAAGGAAAGAAGCAACCTAGAACTAAGGAGAAACTTCCTGACAGTGAGAACAATTAATCAGTGGAACAGCCTGCCTCCAGAAGTGGCGAATGCTCCAACACTAGAAGTTTTTAAGAAGAGACTGGACAGCCACACTCCCTATTAGCACTGATGATGTTCCCTAGCTGGGTCAGGAAATGTCTGTGAGAAGACAAACTCAGAGAGCACCAAGTCACAATCCTCCTCCTCCTCCTCCACCACCTCCTCCTCCTCCTCCTCCTCCCTTCTAGCACTGTTGATGTTACCTAGTTGGGTCATGAGATGTCTGCAAGAAAACCAACCAAGCTCAGAGAACACCCCACAGTGCTCCTCCCCCTGCTCCTCCTCCTTCTCCTGCTCCTTCTCCTCCACCACTTTCTCCTCCTCTTCCTCCTCCTCCTCCCTTCAAACCCCACTCCCTTCTAGCACTGATGATGTTTCCTAGTTGGGTCATGAAACGTCTGCAAGAAAACATCCAAGCTCAGAGAACACCAAGGACCCCACAGTTCTCCTCCTCTTCCTCTTCCTCTTTCTCTTCCTCTTCCTCCTCTTCCTCCTCCTCATCCTCCCTTCTAGCACTGATGATGTTCCCTAGTTGGGTCATGAAACGTCTGCAAGAAAACCCACCAAGCTCAGAGAACACCAAGGACCCCACAGTTCTCCTCCTCTTCCTCTTCCTCTTCTTCTTCTTCCTCCTCCTCCTCCTCCTCCTCCTTCTCCTCCTCCTCCCTTCTAGCACTGATGATGTTCCCTAGTTGGGTCATGAAACATCTGCAAGAAAACCCACCAAGCTCAGAGAAGCACCAAGGATTTTCAATTCAATCCTGAGCTATAACTATTCTTTTCAATTGGTTCCTAAACCAATGGTTTAAATTGTGTATGATAAATTTCCTTAAACCTTAAAAGAGAAGCAAACAGTGGGTGATAATATTTTTTTTTTTTTTTTGAGCAAATTAGCCATGCCTTTAAGAGTCTGCGGTGGGAATTCATGCAATCTGTTTTTGCAACTTCCATTGTATTAGCCCCATTTTTGCCAGTGTCCACTGAAAATGCCTCTGAAGAAGACGGAGACAGAAGTGCAATTTTGTAAAATAAAATAGAATTATGACAAGCCCCAGCTTGAACCTATCCAGAGGAAAACCCATCATCTCTCTCAGTAATTGATCACACTGCCAAATTGCTTTTCCAACATTCTGTCAGCTTTGGTTTTCTTGGGGCTTACATCCATTATCCCGTGTCCTACACGATGAACAGTAAATAAACAAGCCTTGACTCTCTTCTGAGTGAGATAATTTCCCCTTAGACTTCTCTCTTCCAGGCATGGCACTCCCATTCCCTATTTTTTCAGTCTCCTGATTGTCGGAAAATTCCTATAGGCGATTTCCTATTTCGTTTGCACCTGCATATTTCCACTTAAGTACCTCTATCCAGATCAGAGCAACCCACCCACTCGTTCGATTCTGTTAGCAAAAGTATAGTTTGGTTTTTTTAAAAAATAAATGTTAGCAAGCAAACACCCAAAATAGCTGTTAGAGAGAGAGGGGGGGAGAAAGGAAAGCAAGAGAGTGAGAAACAATGAGAGAAAGAGCAGGAAAGAAAGAGAGAGAAAGGGAGTGACACAGAAGGAAAGAAAGAACAAGAGAGAGAGAAAAAAGAAGAAAAAGAAGGAAAAAAAGTGAGAAAGAGAGAAAAGAGAAAGCGATAAAGTCCAGAAAGAAAGAGTGCAAGATAAAGAGAGAGAAGGAAAGAAAAAAGAGAAAAAGAGACAGAAGGAAAGCAAGAGAGAAAGAGAAGGAGAGAGAGAGAGAAAGAAAAGCAAGAGAGTGAGAGACAATGACAGAAAGAGCAGGAAAGAAAGAGAGAGAAAGGGAGTGACGCTCTAGAAGGAAAGGAAGAGAACAAGAGGAGAGAAAGAAAAAAAGAAGAAAAAGAAAAAGAGAGAAAGAAAGAAAGAAAGAGAAAGAGAGAAAGCGATAAAGAACAAAAAAGGAAGAGAAAGAGAGAGAGTGCAAGATAAAGAGAGAGAAGGAAAGAAAAAAGAGTCATGGACTTCAACTCCCAGAATTCCTGAGCCACCATGGGGAAAACTTTGGCCCCTTCATGACACCTGGACTTCAACTCCCAGAATTCCTGTGCCAGCATGGGGGAACTATGGCCCCCTCATGACTTGTGGACTTCAACTCCCAGAATTCCTCAGCCAGCATGAGGGAAACTATGGCCCCTTCATGACACCTGGACTTCAACTCCCAGAATTCCTGAGCCAGCATGAGGGAAACTATAGCCCCTTCATGACACCTGGACTTCAACTCCCAGAATTCCTCAGCCAGCATGGGGGAACTATGGCCCCCTCATGACTTGTGGACTTCAACTCCCAGAATTCCTGAACCAGCATTGCTCAGCTTGGAAACTCTCCCTTTCCCCTCAACGTGGCTGCCTCAGGAATTCTGGGAGTTGAAGTCCACGAGTCACAAAAGAGCCAAGGTTGCCTACCCCTGGTCTAGGATTTCCTGCTTGAGCAGGGGTTGGCCTAGATGACCTCCAAGGTCCCTTCTAACTTTATTATTATTATTAT
The DNA here is from genome assembly GCF_016545835.1 of Crotalus tigris. Lineage (NCBI taxonomy): Eukaryota > Metazoa > Chordata > Lepidosauria > Squamata > Viperidae > Crotalus > Crotalus tigris. The sequence goes on along the minus strand of NW_024097983.1, from coordinate 194,944 downwards.
AAGACCTCCCAGGTCCCTTCCAACTGTGTTATTCTGTTTCTGTTGGTCTCAAAGGAACAGGACTTTATGGACGATAGCCCAAAAGATGAATTGTGCCCAGCCACGAACTCCTATGACTCTTTCCCCCTATTACAGTTAGACAGCTTTTCATGGTTTCGCTGTAGCGTGAAGTGATGCTTAAAAAGAAGCCGCAGTGTGGCTTCCTCGTCAAGATGACTCCTACAAGCTCTGAGATTTATGTTCCACTCTGCAAGGGAAGCCAAAGATTGCAGCCAAGATGAATTTGCAGCTCTGCGTGGAATAGTTCTCCACCCGAGTATTGAAAAGTAATTTATGTGCAGGGGAGGCAGGATAATTAAGCTGGGCTGGTGAAGGTTCATTCACCCCCCCCTTTTTTTTTTTAATTAGCTGCATGCGAGTAATTTGTTGATGTTTGCACAGTCAGTTTAATCACAATAACCAGTTGGAGTTTGACTGGAGGTTTCACAGTCTGGGGGCAATCCCGGGAAACGCTTTCAAACAATATCTGTGGGCACTTTTTCCTAAGGAACGGTTGCTGGAATTGGGGATGTCTAGTTTAAGGAAGAGAAGGACGAGGGGGGACATGGTGGCAGTGTTCCAGTATCTGAGGGGCTGCCCCAAAGAAGAGGCAGTCAAGCTATTCTCCAAAGCGCCTGAAGGCAGGACAAGAAGCAACGGGTGGAAACTAACCAAGGAGAGAAGCAACCTGGAACTAAGGAGAAACTTCCTGACAGTGAGAACAATTAACCCGTGGAACCACCTGCCTCCAGAAGCTGTGAATGCTCCAACACTGGAGGTTTTAAAGAAGAGACTGGACAGCCATTTGTCTGAAATGGTCTAGGGTTTCCTGCCTGAGCAGGGGGTTGGACTAGATGACCTCCAAGGTCCCTTCCAACTCTGTTATTCTATTCTATTCTATTCTATTCTATTCTATTCTATTCTATTCCATATTTTCTATTCTATTCTATTCTATTCTATTCTATTCTATTCTATTCTATTCTATATTTTCTATTCTATTCTATTCTGTATTTCTATTCCATTCCATTCCATTCCATTCCATTCCATTCCATTCTATTCTATTCTATTCTATTCTATTCTATTCTATTCTACTCCCATTCCATTCCATTCCAGACATACCCGATTCCCGCAGTCTTCCAAGTGCGGCCTTGTAGAGCAGTGCCCCCTTGATGTTGGTGAGCAGGGATCGCTGTGAAGCTGCTGGGCCAGAAACGTGGGCTGTCAGGAGCCAAAGTGACTTTGTGCTACAGCAGGCAACGAACAGCCCTCTTTCCTGGAATGCCTGGGAGGAAAGATGGAAGACTTAGGAAGCACGAGTCTTCAAAAGGAACCTATCCTGGGGTCTGGTTTCATTCAACCTTTAAGTCTCTGCAAGGATTAGCTGGCGAAGAAGAGAACAGATATGAAGTGTCCATTTCAGCCCCGGCCTCCATGGATACAACCGGCCAAGGAGGAAAAGCGTGCAACAGCCACAACTCATTACACAAAAGCCGAGGAAAACTATTTACAAGGGTCGGCTGACACGAAACAGCTCATGCACCTCGATTTGTGATTCCTGCTCCTTTTTTCTTCTCCCAAGCCCGTAGAAAACAAACAGGGTAATTCAGTTCTGCTTGTCTTGACAGGATCAAGCTTGACAACATAAATGCCATCCAAATTGCATTAGCCTCTCTGTTTCTCCGTGCTCAGGAGAAAATGGAATTACAAGGGGTGAGGAAGGGGAACAAAGCCTACTGTGTCAATGGGTCTCTGTTGACAGCAGCTTTTGTGCTGCGGGTTAAAGCTGTCGAGGAACACCGAGGCGTGAACTTTGGGGTTCCTGCAATGGTGGCCGTAGGAACAGCTTCCAGAAATTCCATGTAGTGTAGATGGAGGAGATGCTGTGGCTGAATCCTAGAATCCCAGAGCTGGAAGGGACATTGGAGGTCTTCTAGTCCAGCCCATTGCTCAGGGCAGGAGAGCTTATACCATCCCAGACAATCTTTTCTTAAAAACAGCCAGTGATGGAGCACCCACAATTGCAGTAGGCAGGCCATTCCCTCTGTCTGTCTGTCTGTCTGTCTGTCTGTCTGTCATCCATCCATCCATCCATCCATCTATCCAAACATCCATCTATCCAAACATCCAAACTTCCATCCATCCACCCACCCACCCATACACTCACCCCCCCACCCCCCCACCCCCCCACCCATCCATCCACCCCCACCCCCCCACCCATCCATCCACCCCCATCCCCCATCCATCCACCCACCCACCCTCCCATCCATCCACCCACCTCCCATCCATCCACCTACCAACCCACTCACCCACCCACCCACCCACCCATCCACCCACCCACCCATCCATCCATCCATCCATCCACCCCCACCCCCATCCATCCATCCACCCCCACCCCCCATCCACCCACCCACCCACCCTCCCATCCACCCACCAACCCACCCACCCATTAATCCATCTATCCATCCACCCACCCACCCACCCACCCACCCATCCATCCATCCACCCACCCACCCTCCCATCCACCCACCACCCACCCATCCATACACCCCCACCCCCCCCCATCCATCCACCCCCATCCCCATCCATCCACCCACCCACCCTCCCATCCATCCACCCACCTCCCATCCATCCACCTACCAACCCACCCCCCACCCACCCCCACCCATCCATCCATCCATCCATCCACCCCCACCCATCCATCCACCCCCACCCCCCATCCACCCACCCACCCTCCCACCCACCCACCAACCCACCCACCCACCCATCCATCTATCTATCCATCCACCCCCCCACCCCCCATCCATCCATCCATCCATCCCCCCACCCTCCCATCCACCCCCCCACCCATCCATCCATCCACCCCCACCCCCCCACCCATCCATCCACCATCCCCCACCCCCCCACCCCCCACCCATCCATCCACCCCCATCCCCATCCATCCACCCACCCACCCTTCCATCCATCCACCCACCTCCCATCCATCCACCTACCAACCCACCCACCCACCCACCCACCCATCCATCCATCCATCCATCCACCCCCACCCCCCACCCATCCATCCACCCCCACCCCCCACCCACCCATCCATCCACCCCCACCCCCATCCACCCACCCACCCACCCTCCCACCCATCCACCCATCCATCCATCCACCCACCAACCCACCCACCCATCCATCCATCTATCCATCCACCCACCCACCCACCCATCCATCCATCCATCCACCCACCCACCCTCCCATCCACCCACCCACCCTCCCATCCATCCACCCACCCATCCATCCATCCATCCATCCATCCATCTATCGTCTATCTATCTTATTTTTCTATCTTTCATATGTATCTTTTCTATCTCATAGAATCCTAAAATCCTAGGACCGGAAGGGATCTTGGAGGTCTTCTAGTCCAACCCGTGCTCAAGGCAGCAGACACATATGAAAGATAGACAGATAAAATGGAGATGGATGGATGGATGGATGAATGGATGGATGGATGACAGATAGTCAGACAGACAAGCAGACAGATGGAACGGTTTGCCTACTGCAGTCGTGGGCGCTCCATCACTGAATGGAGAAAAATCCAGATGCTTGGAAACTGGCATGTACTTATGACGGTTTCAGGGTCCTGGGGGGGTCACGTGATCCCCTTTTTGTGACCTTCTGACAAGCAAAGTCAATGGGGAAGCCATGATTCACTTAACCACCGTGTTACTAATTTCATAACTGCAGTGATTCGCTTATCGCAGTGGTTCTCAACCTGTGGGTCGGGAGCCCATTTGGGGTCGAACGACCATTTCACGGGGGTCACCAAACAACGCAGTCCACCATTTTTTCCCCCTTTTCCTTAGCTGTGCTACTCCCTTTTATTCTATTGGCTTTTGAAAGCCAATAGAATAGACTCTCTTGAATAGAGTCTAATGCTATTGGCTTTCAAAAGCCAATAGGAATTGTCCAGGCTGTCTCTGCCCTGCTGAGTCTGCAAACGGTGCTGCACCAGTTGAGTAGTCCTCGACTTACGACCGATGGAGTAGTCCTCGACTTACGACCGGTTGGGGGGGTCGCGGGATTAAAAAGGTTGAGAACCACTGGCTTATCGGCTGTGGCAAGGATGGTCATAAAATGGGGCAAAACGGCCAATGTCTCTCCGAGCCACAGAAACAATGGGGGCAACTGTGTCCGTAAGTGGAGGACTCTCTGTACTCCTTGCCCAGCAGACGTTCCCCTTCTCCTCTGCCCATCGAAGTGAACCAAAGACCGGGATTTTTTCTGAGCCTTGACCAGCTTCATTTCTCTTCCACAGAGACACGGAGCAGATGTGAGGATATGGCGGACAAAAGCCGAGGTCCGTTTGGGAGATTTTACTACTCAAATCCGTTTTACACGGTCAAAGTAAGTACACAGTCAGCCCTGGCTACGTCATCCCCGTTGCTCCAAAGAGGAAGAGCGGTTTCAGTTTGAATCTGTGAGCTTGAGCGGTCATCCCTCGCTTTGCCCGCTGTACGTCTGCCGCGAGTCCTCAAGTTACAACGGTTCATTGAGTGAGCGTTCGAAGTCACAACGGCCCCGAAAAAAAGGGAGTCGGGTGGCCCTTTTTCACACTTACAATAGTTGTGTGCTCCTGGCTGCTTTCCTTCCTGACCGGAGGCAAGGTTTGTCAACGATGGGTTGGAAATAAGAAGGTTTTCCTGGAGTGCTTTACTAAGTGGTTTTTCTGTAAAAAATGGGGGAAACTCAGAGATTGGTTTAACTTCCTTGAGTCCTATTTTGGGGAAGACATTTTGAGAGGCCGTTATTTAACCTGTGAGAAGCGTTGTGAAGAAATTGTCCTTGAGTAGAGGCAGAAAGGACATATTTCTGCTATTACTGCCACTGCCTCTGACCCTAACTGTGATGGAGGAGTGTTATTTGATCTATAGGTCATCTATAGATCTATCCATCCATCCATCCCTCGTACTTATATATAGCCAACATCAAAGCCTTCTGCTTTGCAGCCCTTAAATTGTCACACAATGCAGCTAAAGCCGAGTAGAAATACAGCGAAAATCAAAGCGTCCGCAGCTATCATCTTAATCATGAAATGGCCCCCAACCACATACAGTGGCTTCAGCTTTCAAAGGCATTGCAGAATAACTTCATAGGAGAGAATATTTGTAGTTCAGGGTGCAACCTGGGGTGTGTGTGTGTCCTTGGTGCTCTCTGAGCTTGGTGGTTTTCTTGCGGATGTTTCATGACCCAACTAGGGAACATCATCAGTGCTAGAAGGGGGTGTGGTTTGCAGAGGGGAGGAGGAGGGTGGTTAGGAGAAGGAGGAGAAGGAGGAGGAGGAGGAAGAAGAAGAAGAAGAAGAAGAAGAAGAAGAAGAAGAAGAAGAAGAAGAAGAAGAAGAAGAAGAAGAAGAAGAAGAAGAAGAAGAAGAGGAGGGTGGTTAGGAGAAGGAGGAGAAGGAGGAGGACGAGGAGAAGAAGAGAAGAAGGAGAAGAAGAAGAAGAAGAAGAAGAAGAAGAAGAAGAAGAAGAAGAAGAAGAAGAAGAAGAAGAAGAAGAAGAGGAGGAGGAGGAGGAGGAGGAGGAGGAGGAGGAGGAGGAGGAAGAAGAGGACTGTGGGGTCTTTGGTGTTCTCTGAGCTTCGTTTTTTTTCTTGCGGACATTTCATTACTCAACTAGGTAACATCATCAGTGCTAGAAGGAAGGGGAGTTTGTGGAGAGGAGGAGGAGGAGGAATAGGAGGGGGAGGAGGAGGAGGAGGAGGAGGAGGAGGAAGACAATGACGACTGTTGGGTCCCTGGTGTTCTCTGAGCTTGGTTGTTTTTCTTGAGGACATTTCATTACCCAACTAGGTAACATCATCAGTGTTAGAAGGGAGAGGGGTTGCGGAGAGGAGGAGGAGAAGGAAGAATAGGAGGGGGAGGAGGGGGAGGAGGAGGAGGAGGAAGACAATGACGATTGTTGGGTTCCTGGTGTTCTCTGAGCTTGGTTGCTTTTCTTGCGGACATTTCATTGCCCAACTAGGTAACATCATCAATGCTAGAACAGAGGGGGGTTTGTGGAGAGGAGGAGGAGAAGGACTATGGGGTGTTTGGTGCTCTCTGAGCCTGGTGGTTTTTTGAAGACTAGGTAACATCATCAGTGCTATCTAGTACTGCTCCAGCTCTGCTACAAAACTGTTGATGTTTCCTAGCTTGGTAATGAAATGTCTGCAAGAAAACCACCAAGCTCAGAGAGCACCAAGGACCTCAAAAAAATCTCCCCTTGGTCTCCGAGTTACCAGACCTCAAAGAGGCCTAATGCCAAAACAGCACCCATCTCCATCTTCTCGCTCTGGTACTAGACCCCAGTGGTGGGATTCAAATACCTGAACAACCGGTTCTCTTATTGGATGCAGGCTTGGGCCTCCAAGGCCTAGAACGGACTTCCGGAAGTGGCATCCATGCACTTCCGGTGGGCCGTTCTAGGCCTGGGAGGCCTCCTCCAGGCCTCCCAGGCCTAGAACGGACTTCCGGAAGTGGCATCCACGCAGTATACATTCATCCGGTTCTCCGAACTCAGCAAAATTTAGCTCCTGGTTCTGTTTGTTTGACAGGATTAAAACCCAAGGAATCCAGTATTTTAGACCCATTGCTAGCCTTTACGAAAGAAGCTAAATGAATCTAATAACAAAAGCATACAAAGCAAGCCTCCAAATTACGAAATGCTGTAAAAACGGTATAAAAATCCTCGCACTCATCAAATCAATTTGTCAGCTGTCCCAGAACTACATGCTGTTGTTAGCTCTGCTCGTCATTAAACCTTCTTTCTCAAACAGTCTCCATTTTATTCCCGGCTTGGAACTGGACCTGGTTTTTCTTTCAACACTGATCGCAAGTCACTTTTTTCAGTGTCATTATATAACTTTGGACGGTGACTGAATGAGTGGTTCTAAGTCAAGGACTTCTTGTTTTGACAATGAATCTGTTTTATTGGAGGGCCCAAGAACAGGTGGGTTCAGATGTGGTTCTGACCTTTCACCATTTCTTCCCTGCAGTTCTTCGTTTTCTGCCACGGGTTCCTGCAGCTCTCCCAGCTCATGACATCCGGCTACATGAAAAGTTCAATTTCCACCATCGAGAGGCGTTTCGGTCTGTCCAGCCAGACATCTGGCATGGTGGCCTCCTTCCACGAGGTACCCCTGTCAGCCCCGGCAACTCTTTACTCTTGTTTGCCATTACTCTACTGCACGACCCCTGCAATATGGCTTGCATTGCTAGTTGTAAACTGCTATCCGTACTATTTCGGCTACTGTTAATCTATGTAAACATTAACCTTTAAATCTTAGATTCTATACTGCCAACAGACAAGAATATCTGTAGGTCAAACTGTGGGGTCCTTGGTGCTGTCTGAGCTTGGCAGTTTTCTTGCAGACGTTTCATTACCCAGCTAGGGAACATCATCAGTGCTAGAAGAGAGTGGGATTTGTGGAGAAGGAGAGAGGAGGAGGAGAAGAGAGGATGAGGAAGAGGAGGAAGAGGAGGAGAGAGGAGGAGGAGGAAGACTGTGGAGTCCCTGGTGCTCTCTGAGCTTGGTGGTTTCCTTGCAGACATTTCATTACCCAGCTAGGGAACATCATCAGTGCTAGAAGGGAGTGGGGTTCATGGAGAGGAGGAGGAGGAGGAGGAGGAGGAGGAGGAGGAGGAGGAGGAGGAGGAGGAGGAGGAGGAGGAGGACTGTGGATTCTTTGGCAACTACTCTACTGCACGTCCATACAATACTACTATCTCTGAGCTTGGGGGTTTTCTTGCAGACGTTTCATGACCCAACTAGGGAACACCATCAGAAGGAGGTGGGGTTTGTGAAGAGGAGAAGGACGAGCAGGAGGAGAAGCAGGAGCAGGACTGTGGGGTCCTTGGTGCTCTCTGAGCTTGGTGGTTTTCTCGCAAACATTTTATGACCCAACTAGGGAACACCATCAGTGCTAGAAGGGGGTGGAGTTTGTGGAGGAGGAGGAGGAGGAGGAGGAGGAGGAGGAGGAAGACTGGTGATAGAGAAGGAGGAGAACTGTGGGGTCCTTGGTGCTGTCTGAGTTTGCTTTTTTTCTTGCAGATGTTTCATGACCCAACTAGGTAACACCATCAGTGCTAGTAGGGATTGGGGTTTGTAGAATAGGAGGAGGAGGAGAAGGAGAAGGAAATTAGGAAGGAGAGGGAGGGAGGGAGGAAGGAGGAAGAGGAGGAGGGAGGGAGGGAGCAGGAGGAGGACTGTGGGGTCCTTGGTGCCCTCTGCGCTGGGTGGTCTTCTTGCAAACATTTTATGACCCAACTAGGTAACACTATCAGTGCTAGAAGGGAGGAGGAGGAGGAGGAGGAGGAGGAGGAGGAGGAAGACTGGTGATAGAGAACGAGGAGAACTGTGGGGTCCTTAGTGCTGTCTGAGTTTGTTTTTTTTGTTGCAGATGTTTCATGACCCAACTAGGTAACACCATCAGTGCTAGTAGGGAGTGGGGTTTGTAGTATAGGAGGAGGAGAAGGGATCTAAAAGCCAGGGGGCTGCACTCAGAGTGCCAAGGATCCTGTCCACTTCCTTGGGACCAAAAAGATCAAACTCTTCCCAGATAACATCATAGGAGTGTGCCTCATCCAATTCCGTAGGAGTGAATTGAAGATGTGGACAATAATCTTAACCGTGACCCTGCAGATATTCCCCTTGCCTTTTTTAATATAACTTTCACTGTAATAAAAAAAAGCAATTTATCACTGCTTTCCAGATTTTCAATAAAGTAGTTTCGGGGGTTTTTTTAATGAAAGGATTCCCTATTCTATTTTGTTTTTAATTTCATAATAAGAAATTATTTTTCCCACAGTATTTATGGATTGATCTATTGTCCTCCCAGGAGTATGCTGGAACACGATGTACACCTTTTTGTGAATCTAATTCTATAAAGAGCCACTAATTAAAATAATATTGAAGAAGAGTAATTGGATCCTGAGTGAAAAAAAATTTTTTTTCTAAGGAGTGATAACCACGCCCATCATTTCTTTTTAGTACAAACTATTAATGGATTGATTACTGATTAAATTTACACGCTGTCCACCTCACCATCAAGGGATTGATGTTGGATTCATGATTTCATGATGTGATTTTTTTTTTTTACGATTTAACCATTTGGTGATTTTGATAATTTGATTTTTTAATGATTCAGATGATTTAATGAGTTTGATTTTTTTACCCTTGGATGATTTTTATGCTTTGATGGTTTTGACGATTTAATGAGTTTTATGATTGGATGATGGCTACAATTTGTTTATTTTTACGATGTGACGATTGAACGAGTTTGACGATTTAATGATTTTTACAACTGGATGATTTTTAAATCTGGATGATTTTTACTATTGTGCGATTTTGACGATGTTCACGATATGGCGATGTAATGAGTTTGATGATTTAACGATTTAAAAGATTATTATTATTATTTTTGTTTTTCAAAAACGTGACCGCCTTCGTAGTTTGATCTGACTGGCTGGCTTTCATAAAGATGTAGCTTCTTCAGCCTCCGTAAGGATCTGCCCACCTTTTCTTTCGTCCCATCAGATTGGAAACACGATGCTCATCGTCTTTGTGAGTTATTTCGGCAGCCGACTCCACAGACCCCGGGTCATCGGTTGCGGTGCCATCCTCGTTTCCGTGGCCGGTTTTGTCATTTCTCTCCCACATTTCGTCTCGCCCCCTTACGAATACGATCAGTCCGTTTCTGGTAAGGATCTTCTAGAAATATCTACAGAGATTCTCTGTCACTTAGGTCGGAGTTCCCCAACATTTGGGGGGGGGGCTGGCGGCCCAGACCAGGGGAGAGGGGGAAAAAAGGGATGGTTTTGTGTGGGGGGTGTGTATGTGTGTGAATGCATGCACGTGCTGTTCTGCCCCAGCCTTCTTGAGCTCCTTGTTAAGTTCACAAGGAGAAAACCCCTCTTCAAATCAAGCAGGCAGAAACCGCAGGACAAACCCAAACCCCGTTGATTTACTCACAGACTTGAGGAAAAACAAACACAGTACATCGCAACTCAATCCTCAACACGAACGGCTGCCTTCGGCAACCAATGCCCCCCTCACCTTCTCTTTTATTATGCAGCCAAGGCGTGGCTTCCTAATGCCTTCTCCTTTGCCTTTGGAGCCGCCTCATTGCGTTCCTCTGTCCTACTCTCGTCTCTTGCCTGCACTTTTGTGCATCCAGGATTTGTCCCAGCTGTTCTTCATCACTATCCAACTCAGGCTCCCAGCACAGCTGTGTCTCAGCCTGAGCACGAATAGAGGGGCCGGGCTCCTCGTCAGACTGTAAATCTTGGAGCTCCTCAGAGCCTCCCTCTGACTCTGATGACACTCCAGGCCCCTCCTCCTCCTCCTCCTCTGAGTCCTCAGACTCAGCTGCCGGATCCACGGACTGGCAAAGAATCACAACATGTGCGTGCGCGTGGACGAAAACCCGTTGCTCACATGAGTGGGGGCACAAGCATTTGCACAAGCGGAGCCCCAAATGCCTGCGATGCTCACATCAGTGGGGCCACGGACACCCGCCATCCTTGTGGCAACACTCGAGTAAATGGGGCCACAAATGCCCACATCACTTGTGTAAATTGGGCCCTGAACGCCTGCAACGCTTGTGGCGATGCTCGCATGAGACCACCTGAGATCCTCATGACAATGCTCGTGCAAGTGGGGTCGCGAACACCTGCAATGTCTATGGTGATGCTTGCGTGAGTGGACACCTGCAAGAGTGGGACTGTGTGCGCGCACGCACATGCACACACTGGCCAGGCACTCAGGCAGCCCGGTGGCTAATAGTCCATGGCCCGGTAATGGGCCGCAGCCCACAGGTTGACGACCCCTGATCCAGGTCATGGTTGTCCCAAAGGCGCTTTTCCAAGGAGCAACTGGGCTTTCTTTGTTTTTCCTTGACAACATCTCGCTTCTTGTCCCAGAAGCTTCTTCAGTTCTGACTGAATGGTGGAGGATGGAAGGATTTATATTTCTTGCAGTCATCTGGGCGTTAGTGCTCTTTCTGAGAATCTTTTTTTTTATTGAAAATTTTCAAATTTTACAAAGCAATTCCCTTCCCCAAACCCCCCCAACCCTCCCATGCCCTCCCCCACCTCCCCAAACCTCCCATACCCTCCCCCAACCTTCCCAGAGCTGAGTACAGGCTTAATTGAAATTTTTCAAAAAAACTTAAAACACATATAAATCCTAAGCAAATCTAAATACATTAAATTAAACAAGTTATCTTCTCTTAAAAATAATAATTACAATCATTAAACACATTGTAATATACTCTAAACATTTTCTAATATCATACTTATATTATTATCCATCATTCTTTATAAACTCCCTCCAAAACACAAATTTAAACATTACTTAGAACATTAAAATTCCCTTATACATATTTAAAGCAAAATGTTCCTTTAAATACTCCTTAGATATCTATACATACAATATAAAATCTAATCTCTCCCTCTTTCTTTATCCTAAGACACAAAAATAAACATATAAACATTCATTATACCATTAAGACTAAATACTCTTTTGAATAGTCCTTAAGTTGCTAAACTTAAACTTCTTATCTAAAATTTTTCATTCGATCTCCATAATCTTCTCTCCTATCAAAAAAAAAACTTAAAACACATATAAGTCCTAAGCAAATCTAAATACATTAAATTAAACAAGTTATCTTCTCTTAAAAATAATAATAATATAAAAAAAAAAACCAAAAAAAATATTTTTTATAATTACAATCATTAAACACATTGTAATATACTCTAAACATTTTCAAATATCATAGTTATATTATTATCCATCATTCTTTATAAACTCCCTCCAAAACACAAATTTAAACATTACTTAAAACATTAAAATTCCCTTATACATATTTAAATCTTTACCAATAACCAATTCCATCCACAATAAACACATTCCTTATCAATCTCTCTTATCCATAAACCTCGAAAGAAGTGCTTTAAAATCTGCCCTTAAAGGTTGCTCCAAAAAGTTTATGAATCTTGCTTCTCCCACAGACTCAGGAACCAATACTTGTGAAGCTTCCTTAACCTCCTTCTTCTGTTGCTCCTTTTCTTTACGTTTATATGTTGCACGAGTTTCTGAGAATCTTTGATGCCTCTTGGAGGTTTATCTGTGCCCTGGATAGTGCAAATGGGTGTAGAGCTTTCATGGAACTGCTGAAAGGACTGTGTTGTAGATTGGAGATAGAGGATGCTGTCTCCCTCCCCCTCTGTTGAGGGAGGGCTGTTCAATCTTAGTGTAGATGGCCTCTTTGATCCCTCCTTCACATCAGTGGCCCTCTCTGTCCAGTATGTGGACTTTGCTGTCTTCAAAAGCATTGTTCTGTCCCAGCCTATGTACGTCCTTGTTACTTCACAAAGACAACCCCTCTTTTAACAGTGGACTGGAAAATAAACCCTTTTTATTTGAGTTGCAGACCTGATAATTGTCCCAGAAAACCAAAGCAACAGAACACTTTTCCAACACTTGTCCAAAAGCAAAATGGAGCACGAGTCAAACAGGCAAAATAGACAGATCATGATCTTTTGACACTGAAGTTCTTTGCAAATGGCTGCCTCCAGCAACCAGCCCTGCCCACACATTCCCTTTTTGTTACGCAGCCCCCAAGGCGTGGCTTCTCACTGCTTTCTCCTCCTTCCCTGGAGTCGCTTCATTGCCTCCCTCTGTCCTACTCGAGCATCTCTGAGGTCTTGCAGCTGTGCTTCTTTCAAGTCTGACTCAGCTTCCCAGCAGCTGGATCACGAGTGGAAGGACCAGCCTCTTCATTAGTTTGTAAGTCCTGCAGCTCATCAGAGGCTCCCTCCGGCTCTGATGGCTCCCCAGGCCTCTCCTCCTCCTCCTCCTCCTCTGATTCCCAACTACTGGGATCACAGGCTGGCACGGAACCGCAACAAGCATGACCTTTGTCTTTCAAATGCAGACGGACTGCGGAATCTCATCCTGATGGATTTGTTCTCCTACATTGTGCCCTGCATTTGTGAAGTGGTTGTTTTGTTTCCCCAATGCATGGAGCCGTACATATCTCACTGCACTGTACTGCGTATATCACATCGCTCAGTTTGTGTCCAGGAGTTTTATTCCGGTTCTGGATCGGGGCACTAGCGGTCGTGTAGAGAGAACTGTCTCTTCGCCGGCCAGTTTCCGTTCGCCGGTAGACCCTTAACAAGGTGGAAAGTTACACTGGAGGGGCGACTACCAATGAGGATGACTGTTGTTGACCACGGAAGGGCAGTAGCTCCTTCTGTAGTCCGAGGCAGCTCCTTAGGGCTGATGGAGAAAAGATCAGCAATTAACATGGCCGATCACTTAGCCACACCAGCCGAAAGTCAGAAGAACATCTAAGCATAAAGAACCACTGTGGAAGATCCGGGTGAGACCTTTCCTTCCCTCTCTTTACCCTAACTATCTCCCTGTGAAAAGCTTCTGGAATTATTTCCCTGCTTTGAGAGAGCGGCGTCTGTTTACTGACAAGCTCCTGTCTTAATGCATTCTTGGGTTTAAAGTATGCATGTATGTTGTGTTGGTTGAAGATCCTCCTGAGCTTTTCAGATATTCCTGCAATCCTCAGGAAGAGCGCTAACGACCAGGTGACTGCAAGGGATATAAATCCTTTCCTCCTCCACCATTCAGTCAGAACAGAAGAAGCTTCTTGGATGAGAAGTGAAACACGTTCAGGGAAAAACAAAATCCGGTGGCCTTTTGGGAAAAGCACCTTTGGGATGGCTTTCCATAAACGTTCTGTCAAGCCCTGCGGGGCTTGCCATTCGCTGGTGGGGGGAAGTTAGAAGAGGACACACCACCGCTGTTCCAGGCTGCAGCTCTTCCCCGACACCTCGCTTGTCCACTGGCCGCAGTGGGAACCAGGCCCGGAAGCTCCGCCGACCAGCTGGCCGTCGGGAGCCGGCAGGATGCTAAGAGGAAGAGCTACGAGGCACGCAATGACTCACCATTGCTGAAGCAGCTGGAACACAATGCAGCAGCAAACGGCTCCACCTTAATCAGGCAGAAGGCTGGACAGAGAGGCGGAGCTCAGCAGGGCTGGGGCCAGACGAGTGGACTTTTAAAGGCAACCGGGTGGATGGTGGGGTGAAGCTGGGCCCTTCGGATTTCTAAAGACCCTACATCTCGTAAGACGGCAATTCTGGTGGCCCCGGATGAAGCTGGAGGTGGAGGCCTCCAGGTATATCAGCAAGGGGGGTGGAGATGGACCCTCTTAAGGTCCAAGTGGTTCTGGACTCACAGGCGCCCCGCATCCGACGACACCTACAATGCTTTCTGTTATAAAAAGCACTGGGAGCAAACCACTCCCAGTGCTGACTTTGTTTGTTAGGCATTAAACTACCTAACTTGCACTACGTTCCTGCGTTCCCGTCTTTCTTCATTCGGGACGACGACGGACCTAGTTTGACAGGTTCGTCACCGGGTCTGCTTTTTCAGATTTTAAATTTGGAACGATGGGACAAACCAGCTGTCCAACACAATAAATGACTAAGCCACTCACCTCTTTGTCTTCCTGTAAAGCCGCATTCTATAATTACGTCCCTGATTTATTCTATTCCTTACATATAAAACAGAAGAAATTATGTAAGAAATATTATAATTTTATTGATTGATTAGACTCCTAATTCTTTGCCTTTCTTTCTGGCAAGCTGCTCAAGAACTATTGGAAACGGACCGGCCTAACAATCAAAATAGGAAACCAATCAATTAAAAACAAATATTTCTAAGCTTTTGTATTTTGGGGTGAAAAAGAAGTATGGTTTAGGACAGTGGTGGCGAACCTAGGGCACACGTGCCAGAGGCGGCACTCAGAGCCCTCTCTGTGGGCACGTGCGCCATGCCCCAGAGATGGCAATTGTGCCTCTTCAAGCAGCCGCCTGCTAACTCGCTGAGATCCCACATGGCTGGATGCATCCCAGCACAGCTGGTTTCCCTCCCCCCCGTCCCACCCCTCTTGGCCTCGCATGGTCTCCTTTTCCCAGGCGTGACCCACTGCATCGCCTCCTCAGCTGTCGGCCGGCTGTTGAGCTCAGAGGCAGCTTCTCTGAACTGCTGGCAGTGGGCTGCGGAGCCCTAGAGTGTGCTGGTCGAGGGGCCAGCAGGCTGTGGGTGCTGACGGACACCGTCGGCCCCCGTGCACTCGCTGGCCTCTGTGTGCGAGGTCCGATGGTGTCAGGCAGCAGCCGTTCTGGCCTCTGCATCACCTTGCCCTGCGACAATGGCACCCCTACCCTGCCTCGCCTTGCCTCGCCTCACCCTGCAGGATGAGCCCCCTGCCCACCGCCCCACTTGCCAGAGACCCCCTGGATCTCCCCCAACCCCGGCCCCCACAGGAGTCCTGCCCACGAGCAACATCGAAGCGACCACGCCCACCTTGGCCACAGCCACCCAGTGGGCCACGCCCGCCTGGCACCCGGCGATAAATAAGTGGGTTTTGGATTGCAGTTTGGGCATTCGGTCTCTAAAAGGTTTGCCATCACTGGTTTAGGGGCAGCATGCAGCCCCCCCCCCCAACATCCCTTTTGTAGATCCCAAACCTGCTCAGAAGGGTTGACAGCTATGTGTGGCTTTTACTGATGTTAGAACGAGACATCTGGGAACATAAGAAGAAGCTTGCTAGTTCAGATCAGGTGTCAGAGAAAGAGGGTGAAGAGGGCGCCTCCCTAACAGTTCCCAGAATCTACTTTTTATGGGGCAAATAATCTGCTTCAGCTTGGCAAGATTTCTGTCTATAGGTGAGGAGCAGTAAGGAAATCTGCTTAGAAGAATCGTAAACACAAGGGTATGTGTAAGATCTGGAAACTCTAGAAAGAGTACAGAGAAGAGCAACAAAGATGATGAGTGGAATGGAGGCTAAAACATATGAAGAACGGTTGCAGGAATTGGGTAGGTCTAGTTCAGAGGTAGGCAATCTGGACTCTTTTATGACTACTGGACTTCAACTCCCAGAATTCCTGAGCCAGCATGGGGGAACTATGGCACCCTCATGACTGGTGGACTTCAACTCCCAGAATTCCTGAGCCAGCATGGGGGAAGTTTGGCCCCTTCATGACTCGTGGACTTCAACTCCCAGAATTCCTCAGCCAGCATGGGGGAATTATGGCCCCTTCATGACTCGTGGACTTCAACTCCCAGAATTCCTCAGCCAGCATGGGGGAATTATGGCCCCTTCATGACTCGTGGACTTCAACTCCCAGAATTCCTGAGCCAGAATGGGGGAACTATGGCCCCTTCATGACTCGTGGACTTCAACTGCCAGAATTCCTCAGCCAGCATGGGGAAACTATTGCCCCCTTCATGACTGGTGGACTTCAACTCCCAGAATTCCTGAGCCAGCATGGCTCAGCTTGGAAACCTTGGGGTCAACATCTTCTCCAAAGCACCTGAAGGCAGGACAAGAAGCAACAGATAGAAACTAATCCTGGAGAGAAGCAACCTACGAGAACCAAGGAGAAATTTCCTGAGAGCAAGAATAATTAACCAGTGGAACAGCTTGCCACCAGAAGTTGTGGGTGCTCCATCGCTGGAGGCTTTTAAGAAGAGACTGGACAGCCACTTGTCTCAAATGGGATATGGTCTTCTGCTTGCTAGAAGACCTCCAGAGCCAATTCGGTGATCCTGTTATTCAGTTGTGTTACATCATGGACACCACTGTTAAGCGAAGCACTGCAGTGGTTAAGTTAGTCACATGGTTGTTAAGTGAATCTAGCTTCCCTGTTGACTTGGCTGGTCAGAAGGTTGCAAAAGGTGTTCAAGACACACACACACACGCACGCACACTCAGGACGCGACAAACCGTCACAAAGATAGGCCCGTTGCCAAATGTCTGCATTTTGATCACCCGACCGTAGGGATGCTGCAACAGTGGTAAGTGTGAAAAACGGTCGTAGGTCATTTTTTTCAGGTCCGTCGTAACTTCAAAAAGTCACTCAGTGCACCGTTGTAAGGCGAGGGCTCCCTGTACAATGGGGGTAAATGAACTGGGCTATCTTATCCCAACTGGGGCAGAAGGAATTCTCCAGCTCGAAGCGTTGTGGGAATGGTCTACCCAGCCTCTGCCTTTCTCTTCCCAGGTTCGTCAAGTAACACCACCGATATCTGTCTTCCACACCGCAAAGGACCCGTGACCGACACCTGCGCTGACCGCCAGAGGGAGAGCGACGTGGTGCTGATGTTGCTCCTCTTTGGTCAGACCTTGCTGGGCATCGGCGGGGTGCCCATCCAGCCCTTTGGCATCTCCTACATAGATGACTACGCCAGCGCCACCAACTCGCCTCTCTACATAGGTACGTTCCTAGGAACAACCACGAACGAAAACCGCGAGAACAGAGGTCACCAATCTAATCTCCCCAAAAGTGGGGTTGAACTAAAGGGCTCAAAAGAGACCCAATGGGGGTGGGGAGGGGAAGAAACCCAAAGGAGCATCTCACCCACCCACCCACAGGGAGAGGACTGCACCCCGAGGGCTCCAAGGCAGGGCTGGGCAATGTGCAAATGCTACGGTGCTGGTTTGTTGCAGACCAATTCTGAGCAACGCCCAGTTTCTGCTTCCAGAATCCCTCACTGCTTTCTTTGCAGATGAGAGGGAAAGGCAGGGGCAAACATTTTATGCCCGCGCATATGCACGTGCGCAACGGGGCGAACAAGCACGCATGTGACGCAAACAAGGCGGGGTTAGTGCTTGCGTGACACTTGTTAGCCCTGCCCTGTTCCTCTGCACAGCACCCGTTTCTGTGCCCCGAGGTGCAGCATTAGCCTGTTTTTGCGCACCGAGGCATGGTGCCATCCCATTTTCACATACCGAGCATGGTGTCCCATTTTTGCACCCTGCAGTGCGGCGGTGTCCCGTTTTTGGGGACTGGAGGCTAGAACATATGAGGAACGGTTGCTGGAATTGGGTATGTCTAGTTTAAGGAAGAGAAGGACGAGGGGGGACATGATAGCGGCCTTCCAGTATCTCAGGGGCTGCCCCAAAAAAGTGGGGGGGTCCACCTATCCTCCAAAGCACCTGAAGGCAGGACAAGAAGCAACGGATGGAAACGAATCAAGGAGAGAAGCAACCTGAAATTAAGGAGAAACTTCCTGACCGTGAGAACAATTAACCAGTGGAACCACCTGCCTCCAGGAGCGGTGAATGCTCCAACACTGGAAGTTTTTAAGAAGAGACTGGACAGCCATTTGTCTGAAATGGTATAGGGTTTCCTGCCTGAACGGGGGGGGGGTTGACTAGATGACCTCCAAGGTCCCTTCCAACATCATCATCATCATCATCATCATCATCATCATCATCATTATTATTATTATTATTATTATTATTATTGCTCTTGGGAAATGGCATCTTGAAGGTTGTTTTGGATATTCCAGGTTTGCCTTTGGAGGCACGAGACCATGGTTTGAAGCAGGGGTCCCCAAACTTGTGGACTTCAAACTGCCTGAGCAGGGGGTTTGACTAGATGACCTCCAAGGTCCCTTCCAACATTATTATTATTATTATTGTTGTTGTTGTTATTATTATTGTTGTTATTGTTATTATTCCTCTTTTTTTCTACTGCCCAGGCTTTATTTTTGCTGCCACCGCCCTTGGCCCTGCCATCGCCTTCCTCTTGGGGTCGCTTATGCTCCGTTTCTATGTTGACATTGACAAAGTTTCATCAGGTGAGTGGACCAGCCTCCTACATGGGCAGATTCCTGAGAAAATAAATCCTGTACAGTATATCCCTAATTGATGATGATCATCAGTGCTGGAAGAGAGTTTGTTCTTTGTTTACGTACATGTAGCTTGCCTTGTCACTGTTGGTGGAAGGGTTCTTGCTGGCTCCTTGTTTAGGCTCTTGTTTACTGTTTAATGTTAGCTTGTATCTCCGAGAGGATAGTTCTTTGACTGGGCATTGCTTACTGCTTGATTATTGATTTAATCTTGTTAATCTTGGTGTTAATCTCTGTGTCAACGCTGCTAACATCGGATGTTTTTGCTTTGACAACAGTTAGAAATGCAACCATATTTTACCTTTAGAGTTAGATGATGCTGGGGGAGGAAGGTGCATGAGAGTTCAGCTAGACATAACAATGCTGAACCTAGTGTGAGAACCAAGGTTGTTGAAATAAGAGGTGATAAGAAATGGTGGGCTGGAGAACTGGAGGGAAAGCCGGCATTTCAAGCTAATTGGAGAATGTGATTTATGATTGTTAACTGGAGGAGGGAATTGTGCTCTGATACTATATGCTCAGGGGAGGGGCTTCAATTATGCAGTGCCAATGTTATGCTACTCAAAATAAAGATTCTTTAAGGTAACCAGTGCCTCAAAGTTCTTTGAAGAGTTTCATCTGTCAGAACCACGACACTCTGCTTATCTGGGCGTTGGTTGCTGTTGTGACCTTTTGTTTCCTTTTTGGCCCAGTCAAGGAATTACCCACTCAGACAAACAGTGCACAACAGCCATCAAGCCACTTGTTTACAAACAGCTCCTTCTTCCTTCTAGCACTGATGATGTTACCTAGTTGGGTAATGAAACATCTTCCAGAAAAAACATTGCAGAAAGAACTTGCAGAAAAGAAAAGAAGGCGAGGCCTCACACACCAGGAGAGAATCACACTGCGGGTAGCTGGGTGTGGGCATCAACAACCCGTTTGTACTTTCCTAACGGGGTGTCACAGAGGGGTAGGAAATTCAAGATGGTGGCTACAACCAGGCAGTCAGATCTGCAAGGCACATCAAAAGGAGACTGGCATTTGGGTTAGGGCTGCCATTTTGACTCTTTTGACCCTCCTTCCTTGTGGATATCCCAATTCCTAGCAAGTGATAGGCCAGCTGTTCCCAGCACGGCATCCTCCAGATGGCCATTTGGACTCTTTTGACCCCCTCCCACAGACACCCCTGATTCCTAGCAAGAGTTAAGTCTGTTGTTTCCTACATGGCATCCTCCAACTGGCCATGCGGAGGGGGGAGGATAATTGGAACTGTAGTCTGAGTGAGACTACTATGAAATCTGGGGAACTTTTTATGATTGGCTGAAAAGAGAATACGATTAAAAGATAGTTAACATCAATTTAGATCAGTGGTTCTCAACCTTTTTAATGCCGCGACCCCCAACCGGTCGTACGTCGAGGACTACTCAACCGGTTGTAAGTCGAGGACTACTCAGCTGGTGCAGCACCGTTTGGCGGGCTCAGCAGGGCAGAGACAGCCTGGACAATTCCTATTGGCTTTTGAAAGCCAATAGAATTAGACTCTATTCAAGAGAGTCTGTTCTATTGGCTTTCAAAAGCCAATAGAATAAAAGGGAGGAGCATAGCTAAGGAAAAGGGGGAAAAAAATGACGGACTGCGTTGTTTGGCGACCCCCGTGAAATGGTCGTTCGACCCCAAATGGGGTCCCGACCCACAGGTGGAGAACCACTGGTTTAGATGGAAGAAGAAGAAGCAGATAAAGAGGGAGACCCAGGCGACACAGTATTGAATAACTGGAGGTTGTATAAATATTTATAGAAGTATATACCGAGAAGGCTAGATAAATAGAAGTATTAATGTAAGAGAAAATTAATCTTATTGTATATAATACAGATAGAAAAATTTGGAGAGAGGAGTTGCTCAGACATTACCCCTGAATTGTATCTGAAGAGGGATGAGAGGGAAGAAAGGAGAGGAGAGAGAAAAGAGTGAAGGAGGGGAGAAGGAAGTAAGAAGGTTGGAGGAGAAGAGGAGAGTGGTGAAGGAAAGAGAAGAGGAGAGGAAGAAGAGGGAAGTAGGGAAGAGAAGAAAGGGAGAAAGAAGGTAGAGAAGGAGTGTGCATACGGTGAAAGGGGAAATGGGCGAGCAACACCAAAAGGTCATGTGTATGTATTTATTTCATTTTATTAAAAGTATCTTATAAATCAGTGGTTCTCAACCTGTGGGTCGGGACCCCATTTGGGGTCGAACGACCATTTCACGGGGGTCTCCAAACAATGCAGTCCGCCATTTTGTCCCCCCTTTTCCTTAGCTGTGCTACTCCCTTTTATTCTATTGGCTTTGGAAAACCAATAGAAGAGACTCT
Organism: Crotalus tigris; assembly: GCF_016545835.1. Taxonomy (NCBI): domain Eukaryota; kingdom Metazoa; phylum Chordata; class Lepidosauria; order Squamata; family Viperidae; genus Crotalus; species Crotalus tigris. The sequence goes on along the minus strand of NW_024097983.1, from coordinate 173,836 downwards.
CTTGAATAGAGTCTAATTCTATTGGCTTTCAAAAGCCAATAGGAATTGTCCAGGCTATCTCTGCCCTGCTGAGCCCGCCAAAAGTCCCATTCTGCAAACGGGGCTGCACCGGTTGAGTAGTCCTCGACTTACGACCGGCTGAGTAGTCCTCAACTTACGACCGGTTGGGGGTCGCGGCATTAAAAAGGTTGAGAACCACTGTTATAAATGAATGTAAAAAGAATGTATGTTAACATCTGATAAATATCACGGTATATGTATGGGAGAGAGTCTGGAAAAATAAAAAAATATTTTTAAAAAAAAATTGGAACTGTAGTCCAACTCATCCGGATGACCGCCTGTTGAACAGGATTGGGAAACTCATGAGTTCCCCCACGGTGATCGGAACATCTGGGAAACCGAGTCAGTTTAACCCGTGATTTCAGCCGGCTTAGTGCCTCTCTCTTTTGTTTCAGCGGAGGTCCACATCACCAACAAGGATCCGCGATGGGTTGGGGCCTGGTGGCTGGGCTTCATTTTTGCCGCCAGCATGGTGGCCATCGCCTCCATCCCGTATTTTTTCTTCCCGAGAGAAATGCCCAAAGAGGTAAGAACCCACCGGAGAACGTCAAAGCATCGTTGCCCCAAAGCCAGTTGGGGGTAGTTTAATTGCAGGCTCGTTAAACGCTGAGCTTCCTCGTCCGTTGGAAAATGAAATATTTACCCATGACAAGAGATCCTGTAAGGCCGCCGTCAAGGTCCCACTTGCTGAGATCCTGGGTCTTCCGTCCAATTCAATGAGTGAGAAAAATACGGTTCCACATTTAGGCAAGAAAAACCAAATGCACAGGTATAGCATAGGTTTCCCCCCCCCCCAATCCTTCTCTTCTATAGGGCAGAAGAAGAAACAACAGATGGAAAGTAATCAAGGGGAGAAGCAACCTGGAATTAAGGAGAAACTTCCTGACAGGGAGGACAATCAACCAGTGGAACAGCCTGCCTCCAGAAATCATGGGCACTCCATCACTGGAGATTTTTAAGAAGATGCTAGACAGTCACTTGTCTGAGATGGTATAAGTTGAGCAGGGGGCTGGACTAGAAAACCTCCAAGATCCCTTCCAGCTCTATTCTATTCTATTCTATTCTATTCTATTCTATTCTATTCTATTCTATTCTATTCTATTCTATTCCATTCTATTCCATTCTATTCTATTCCATTCCATTGTATTCTGTATTTCTATTCTATTCTATTCTGCATTCTATTCTGTATTTCTATTCTATTCTATTCCATTCCATTCCACTGTATTCTGTATTTCTATTCGATTCTATTCTGCATTCTATTCTGTATTTCTATTGT
>NW_024097983.1:167500-170000 GCF_016545835.1 Crotalus tigris | reverse complement strand
GTCTCCTTTGGACCGGGGTCTCTATATCGTTGCTCGGTTGCTTAACATTCTCCATTCTATTCTATTCTATTCTATTCTATTCTATTCTATTCTATTCTATTCTATTCTATTCTATTCTATTCTATTCTATTCTATTCTATTCTGTATTTCTGTTCTATATTTCTATTCTGTATTTCTATTCTATATTTCTATTCTGGTTTTCTATTCTATATTCTATTCTGTTCTGTTCTGTTCTATTCTATTCTTCGTCTATTCTATTCTATTCTATTTTGTATTTCTATTCTGTATTTCTATTCTATTCTATATTCTGTTCTGTTCTTTTCTGTTCTATTCTATTCTATTCTATTCTATTCTGTATTTCTATTCTATTCTGTAATTCTATTCTATTCTGTTCTGTTGTATTCTATTCTATTCTATTCTATTTTGTATTTCTATTCTGTATTTCTATTCTATTCTGTTCTGTTCGGTTCTGTTCTGTTCCGTTCCATTCTATTCTATTCTATTCTATTCTATCCTGTATTTCTATTCTATTCTGTAATTCTATTCTATTCTGTTCTGTTGTATTCTATTCTATTCTATTTTGTATTTCTATTCTGTATTTCTATTCTATTCTATTCTGTTCTGTTCTGTTCTGTTCTGTTCTGTTCCGTTCCATTCTATTCTATTCTATTCTATTCTATCCTGTATTTCTATTCTATATTTCTATTCTGTTCTGTAATTCTATTCTATTCTATTCCGCATCCTTAGACCTACCGACATCTTCCAAACGGGTTTATCGCAAATTGCATCTTCTTTTTTATTTTCAGAGCGCGTTGGCGACCATTTCAAAAAAACGTTAGGAGAGTCTCTATTATATTAATCCAACGCGCCGACTTTCGCTACCTCTGGCTTCTCATTCACATGCAGAGATAAACATTTGCCTTTTCTCAGCCTCTTATCACAAAGCCCCCATAATAAGTTTGCTTTTTAAAAAGGGTAGTTCCGGAGAAGCTCCTTGGATGTGAAATGCGACATTTTCAAACGGGGTGTGTGTGTGGGGGGGGGAGAACCTCAAAAAAAGCCCAGCTGCCTTTTGGGGGGAAAAAAAATAAAGCATCTTCGGGACGTTTGTATATAAAAAAAAATAAAGGTGGGATAACAAATTAGAACAGAGGCACGGAATCCAGATCAGGCGAGGTATTAGCACCGCTTTATAAAACCCTGGTGAGGCCACACCTGGAATACTGCAGCCAGTGTTGGTCACCACATCCCAAAAAAAATGTTGAGAGTTTGGGAAAAATTCAGAGAAGAGCAACTGAGATGATCCAAGGCCTGGAGGCTAAAACGTATGAAGAACGGCTGTGGGGCTTGGGTTTGGCTGGTCTAAAAAAAAGAAGAAATAGGGGAGACATGACAGCAGTGTTCCAGTATTTGTGGGGCTGCCCCAAAGAAGAGGGGGTCAGGTTGTTCACCCAAAGCACCAGAGGGAAGGATGAGAAACGATTAGAAACTGATCAAAGAGAGAAGCAACCTGGAATTAACAAGAAACTTCCTGACAGTGTGGACAGTGGAACAGCTTGCTACCAGAAATTGTGGGCGCTCCATCACTGGAGGTTTTTAAGAAGAGACTGGACAGCCATTTGTCTGAGATGGTGTAGGTTCTACTGCTTGAGCAGGGGGCTGGACTAGAAGATCTCCAAGGTCCCTTCCAGCTCTATTCTATTCTATTCTATTCTATTCTATTCTATTCTATTCTATTCTATTCTATTCTATTCTATTCTATTCTGTAATTCTATTCTATTCTATTCTGTTCTGTTCTATTCTATTCTGTATTTCTATTCTATTCTGTATTTCTATTCTATATTTCTATTCTATTCTGTTCTATTCTATTTTATTCTGTATTTCTATTCTATTCTGTATTTCTATTCTATATTTCTATTCTATTCTGTTCTATTCTATTCTATTCTATTCTGTATTTCTATTCTATTCTATTCTATTCTATTCTGTATTTCTATTCTATATTTCTATTCTATTCTGTAATTCTATTTTATTCTACTCTATTCTGTATTTCTAGTCTATATTTTTATTCTGTTCTGTTCTATTCTATTCTATTCTATTCTATATTTCTATTCTATTCTGTATTTCTATTCTATATTTCTATTCTATTCTGTAATCCTATCCTATCCTATCCTATCCTATTCTGTATTTCTATTCTATATTTCTATTCTATTCTGTAATTCTATCCTTATCCTATCCTATCCTATCCTATCCTATCCTATCCTATCCTATCCTATCCTATCCTATCCTATTCTGTATTTCTATTCTATATTTCTATTCTATTCTGTAATTCTATCCTTATCCTATCCTATCCTATCCTATCCTATCCTATCCTATTCTATTCTATTCTAAATGATTATATGTTAACAGTATAAGGGTTGGGTGTCAAAAGGAGGACATCAGCTGCCCAGAGTCATTTTGATACAAGTAGTCCTTGACTTACAGTCATTCATTTAGTGACCGT